>NC_083350.1:106889523-107129523 GCF_030254825.1 Meriones unguiculatus | reverse complement strand
TTTTTTTTGGTGGGGCGGGGTTCGAGACAGGGTTTCTCTGTGTAGCCTTGGCTACCCGCGAACTCACAGAGACCCACCTGCCTCTGCCTCTGCCTCCCTCTGCCTCTGCCTCCGGAGTGCTGGGATCACAGGTGTGCGCCCAGATCTCCACACTTTCTTTTGCCCTTCCCCCACCCTGACTCCCTGTCACCGGTTTCTTTCAGAAGAGTCAGAGACAGAAGGTAAGCTGTTTTCAGAAGTCTCCCTCCCCTATCACAGCAGTGTGAGCAAGGGTCAGGGCCATGCCTCACTGGGCTTGCTTGAGATCCTTTGGAACATCAGTTTTGTAATTTATGTGCTAATCGGCCCAGGGTTGGGCAACTTCTCTCTGGAGAGGAAGGAAAGAAGCTTCCAGATGAACCGACCTGTCCCTGGCGGCACAGCAGCCTGGCCTTTTCATGATTTGGCTCCGGCATCCAGGCCATGCAACCTCTGATTCCTCCACTTCCTCCGCTGTAAAATGGAGGCGCTCCTTCCTATCCGGCACTGCAGGGCGTTGTAAAGAGGAGCAAATACTGACGGACAAGCAGTCTGCAGCAGACAGAGCCTCAACGTTCAATTCTAAAAGGTGTCAACAGTTACCACTCAGGGAGATTCCCTAAGAGCACTAGATGGCCATACCGGCGGATTTAAACGCTATTGAGCACTCACTACCTCAGTTTCCTCTTTGGAAGATAATAATAGAGCCTTTCTCACAGAGCCATTCTGAAGCATAAATGTGCAGTATTTGTTATCTGTCATCGACCGAGGTTCTTCCCACCTACCTTTCTCGTTTTATGCTTTAGCAAAATATCACCAATCCATGATAAAAGGCTGGAGTTAGGAAAGGATCCTAGAATGATAGATAAGCATTCACTCATTCAACAGACCAGGGTCAAAAATAACCTGAGTGGGGGCCGGAAGGCTCCCCTAGCCTTTCTCAGGGCTAGTCTTTTCATCAGTGAGAGGACAAGAGTTACAACTTAAGCCTTCCAATTTTAAGTTCCATGCATATCTCCATTTCCATTCCTCCAAAGACTGTTGGTATTTTTGCCACTAGACAACCCTTCCTAATTCTGATTTTAACCCTGAAATCTGTTCATACCATTAACTGCTGCACGACTCTCCCGCCTCCCCCTTACCGGACAGGGAAGGTAGTACTTTCTCTCAGACTCGAGGATGGCACTAATGGGGACAGCAGGTGAAGGAGGAGGCTATGGAGCCAGCAGCTGCTGGCAAAGGTTGCCCTAGTAACGGTGCAGGCTCCATTCAGGAAACCAGCCCAACTTTGAGAAGGAAAATGATAGCCTTCTCTGGCTCCTTACAAGCACAAAGAAGCCGGTAGGGTAGCAGGAAGAAAAAAGAGGCACAGGCAGGGTGAGGTGAGGGCCCATGCTGTCAGTTCCAGCCTCCCACCTTTCAGAGCAGAAACAGAAGAAAAGCATACAGCTCTTTGAATCTCCTGCCCTGTGTGAACCGTAAAAAAAAAAAAAAAAAAAAAAAATCACCCTTTTAACATGAACCCCTTTGTGGGAATAGAGGAAACAGGCACCCCTGTGTTCACCAGCTTTATGAAGCAATATGCCACGAGGGAAGAAACCCCAAATATTGCAACTTTACGGGGGCCCTAAACTCTCCTTGCTCTGTCTCCTCACTCAGACTGGTGACAAAGACCATTTGCTCTCAATTTATTGGAAACTTTTTTTTTTCACAGCTTGAGTTGCTTAAATGCTACAGCTCCCCTCTCCTGAACTCACTCTCAGACACTTGCTGAATGGGCCAGGCTCAATTATGCTCCCTCCACAGGTTCAGCTCACACTGTGACCCCGCATGGCTTCCTGCTATTCATATGTGTTACTTCCTCTTTGTGGTAATGGCTTGTGGCACTTGGCCAGAAAACATTATTAATTTCAGAAGTGGACTGACAAACAACAAACCCACAGTGAAACAAGAGGAAGTGCTGGGGAGGCCAGCTGTCGGCTGGAGCCCAGCAGTAGGAACTCGGTGTATGAAAGTTCTGGGAGGAATAGAGATGATCCACGAGGGGAAACTGCACTAACATTACCACAATGCACCCCTTCCCCCTTAATGGAAGAAAGAACGAAAAAAAAAATTCAAGAGGAAAGACAGAAGGATAGAAAGCACTCAGCTACTTGAGCTGCAGCTGGACAGCAAACGCTGCTTGCAAATCCCTGCTTTGAACCGGCAGTTTGGGGAATGCCAGGAGCGGAAACTCTTCAGAACTGGATTAACTGGAGCCAAGTTGAACTGCAATCCATTTCTGCTTTCTGGGTTCCTGCTGACTTGGGACAGCCAAATGGGATCCTGACTTGGTTACTTTTTCTGCAGTTTGGTTTTTGTACTTAGATGCTTAAAAGTGACTCCCAGTCAGGTTGACACAATTGCTTATAGAATGACAGCCACTTGACGACTACAGGTAGACTGCCAGAGAGCACTGGCAACAGTAGTCTCCCAAACTGCCTGGGAGAAAAGCTCCTTTTCCTGTTTCAAAATGATGAGATCAGGTGTGACATCCCAAAATGTATGTTCCAGCACTTTCATTTCTCCTATGCTCACCTCCTTTTACCTTTGGTTTACTTTACATATTTCTGTCCTTAGAAAAAAAGGGCTCCAGAAACTGACAGGATGCCTAGCCTTTTGCTCAGGAGGGAACTTCAGAAGTCTGTAACTGAGATTCAATGGCTGTTCTGGCCTACATCCTAAAATAGCCAAGCACAAAAGCAGACTTGAATTTGGAGAGCAAGATGTCATCCTAAGTGAACATAAACACTTAAAACCACATGCAAGTCCACGAGAAAGCCAACATACTATTAGAATGTCATGTGCATGAAAGAAAGGGACCCATTCTAGCTAGTGCTAGGATAATTTTCATTAGAACCAGACAGTCTGGAAAAAAATGATTATCTCTACTTCCTGGCATGTCCAAGACTATGGAGCTTAGAGATCCTGGAGGACAGAGGCTAGTATGTGGCTGCCTTGATCCTGGGACAGCCTTCTTGGGACAACTTATCAATACCCAAACCTCACACTCTAACAAGGGATATACTGCAGGCTTCATTTCTCTAACAAGGAGTAAAGAAGAAAACTTTCATTAAGCCTGAATCACTTATAAAGCATAATCTGTGTGCTGGACACAGTCAACCCTATGAGGTCTTGACTTGAAGCAAAATTTCACAAACTATCTGAAAACCATTGGTAACCTCACCCCGACAAGCTTTTATCAGTCCCCACTTCTTAAGTGTAGAACTTCATATACTAAGGAGACATTTACAAATAAAAGCACATTCAATAGCCAAAATAGTTATTTATTAATAATTTAAGGTTTTACATTCTTATAATAAATTCCAGCTCAAAACTTTACACCACGAACATCATGGAGCAATGTTAATTCTCCCTTCTTCATGATTGGATACATCCCACCTACCAAATGGGTACCCATGCTCACACACACACATACACACTTCCAGTTTAATTTTTTAAAAGAAACCAACCTAAAGTATTGCATTTGAGGTGACACTCCCTGAAAAATTTTGTACAGAGGTAATATGCTGTTTAGCACAGCTGAAGTTGTAAAAAAAGAAAAAAAGTGAGCCCACAATTTTGGTGTCTTTCCAAGATACCCCCTTTGAGACAATATAAGCCAAATATTTACAAAGGTAAGGCAGAGTCAAAACTACATTGAAAAAAAAAATCGCAAGGAAGATATACGTATGAGACCAAAGACTGCACCATAACAAAGTCTTAGTGATAATAATATCCATAAAAATGTCATCAGAATTGGTACAATAAGGTCAAGCATGCTGCAAATATACCCTTTGGATTCAAAAAGAGCAAATTTTTCCTTATTTTTTGTCTTAAGAACTGGTGTACTGCTCTTTCTCCCTTTGGATTTCTTTTAAACCCATCAAAGATAAAAACACAAGCCAAACGAACACTGTCAAGTTATTAAAGATCAAATATTTACAATAATCAAATGAAAGTATCAGTTTTGATTTGTTTTCCAAACCGATACCACAAGCACAGAGCTAAAATCTCTTTGGCTCCACTATACCCAAAGTTGAGTCAGTCTTCACTGAAGACAATATATAGTTAGTTCCAGATGCAATAGGAAACAGCCATACAAGGCCCTAAAGAACACTTGCTCCTACCCTACTTGGTCCTACCCTCTTTATCTGGATGGATGTCCAGTCCCTGCTTGGGTAGGCTGGGGTACAGAAGCAAACCTATTTCCTGGATCTAGACAGCATGTCCTGTCCTTCCGAAAAGAATGAATGGAGCAAATCTCTCCTTCTGTGATAACCAATTTTGCACTTGGCAACCTTGTCTAATAGACAGCTGCTGACATTTTGACACCTGGGGCCACACACAAAGAAAGCAGCCTGGTAGACGCTGCCCAAGAGAAACTGATGAAGGCATGGGACACTCCCGGCCAGGAAAGGTGGGTGCCTTTCACGTAGACTGCAGGGAGTCCACCTGGTAGACATTCTGGTTGGCGGGGGTGGTGAAGTACAGCTGCTGTGCCGGCACGCGGTTGTCACAGGGGCTGCTGAGTCCCAGTGTCCTTTCAAAGTCCAGCAACTGGCCCATGAAGTTGAAGTTGGGGGAGATGTTGGATTTCTTCATCTTGACGATGTCGTAAGCATCGTTCATGGACAGGTTGAGCTTCTGCATAAGGTAGGCCACGGTCACGGTGACGGAGCGGCTGATGCCCGCCAAACAATGCACCAGGACACCACAGTTTTTGCCTCGGGCCTCATCTGCAAACATAAAACGGCAAAGATGTCACCACACCGAAAACCACCCTTTGCAAACGCTCAGCCTAAACGCTGAATTAAGAAGGAATACCAAAAACAATCGTGTGTGGCAGTGGAGCCCCTGAAGGCAGCAGAAAAATGTGTAACTGAGATAAACACGTACGCTGAACACAATTACATATTTCAGATATTTCCTGTAAAGGGAGCTTTTGTATTAAGTTTCTACCAACAAAAAATTCCTTAATGTGTACATTCTTTGCCTCAGCATGTGAATACCAGAAACCCTGCAATATGGTCCTGAATGGCTCTCATACAGACAGGCAGACTGCAAGGGTCTATTAAATTATTCTCCAACTGTTGTGCAACTAACAATGGGGGTATTCAGGCATTTTAAAAGAGAGAGGGAAGTCACAGGGGACAGCCCATTAGGAGGAACAGGATGTCTACACGGCCTGAAAATGAGTTCCTTTGTAATAGGAAGTGCACTACAATGCCTGGAGATTCGCTTCTCTGAGGCTCCTAGCCCACAGTTCTTCCTGCCGGCATCAGGTTACCCAGAGGCTCACAGGCACCAGCACAGGGCAGTATCATTCAACCAGGTAACAGTTAGTATTCAAACAGCTTTCCAACAACTAACTTGGGCGTCCTAAAAAAAAAAAAAAAAAAAAAACTACTAGGTTTTCTTTTCTTTCTTTTTTTAAATTATGAAGCAACAGTAGGATTCTTGTCTATAAGGGAGTGCTTCTACTGAGCTCTCTCCCTTCATTCTCACACCCTACCTAGAGACGTGGAAAATTCGGCTGATGGGGAACAGTACCCCTTTAAAAATACAAATTAAATGGTTTTAAGAAAATGTTTCAAATAATCCCCTGATCTGCCGTGTCAACGGGCCCTGTTTCTCCTTTAGCAGGAAGAAAAACCACAACTAAGAATGCTCTAGGAACAGTAGAGACCTGCAGTCCAGCAAAGCAGCTTGCAGAAACACAGATTAACATCTTCAACTCCATGAGTGACTGACTGTAAAATACTCTCACCTATGAAAGAAATGGCCTCAGGGAAAAACTGGGACAGGTTTTGGCTCCAGTGATCCGAGATAGGGATTTGCTTGTATTTGAACTCCCCTGCGTTCTCAAACAGATTGGGCAAATTGGGGGTGACATTCAAGATGTACTTGATGCCAAACTCCTCCAACACGTCCAAGTTGGTAGAGTCCTTGGCACAGCCCAGGTACAGGAAGGGCAAAATCTCCACCGGGAAGGAAGGCTGGCTGTTGGACAGCGGGCTGCCATCCGAGTCCGTGGCACTATTGGGGTCTCGGTCAAGGTCAGATTCAATGTCCGAGGAAGAGTCGGAGCTGATGCGCAGGCCCCCAAGACCCAGCACTGGCAAGGGCGGGGAGCTGCTGCTGCACGAGCCGTCTAGATTGGTCTCGCAGTGCAGGGCGAACTCGGCCTGGAACTTACTGAAGCCACCTGCCAGAACAAGAAAAGCAATCCTGTAACCAGAGATGCCGTAGTAAATTTTCAGCCGCAGCTGGGTGCAGAAAACCACCACAGGTAGGTACCCTATGAATCTCCTGCAGAAGCAGGAGAAACACTTCAACGTGCACCTTTAGGGACATGACCGGTTGCCTCGCCGGGGAACATTTATTCTTCCGAATCCGGAAATGCACAAAAATGACAACCTCCCTTAATAGTCTGAGGGGCTAGGAGGTGCCTAGCTGCACCCTAAACCACCCTTCCAGTCCTCCGAATCTCAACTCGAAACCGACCCAAAGAAAGCGAGGCGAAAGTGGAGGCGCCTGGCCAGCTCCCCTCGGCGGAACACGCGCGGCAATCGCCTGCGGCTTCCCCAGCCCGGAGCCCGGCACCCGGGGCGCGCCACCTACCTTCCAGGTAGAACGCCCGGCAGCCTTCGTCCTTGAGCTTTTTGAGCAGCAGCCCCAAGACCGACTCTCCACCGGTGTTCTCATTCCAGTCGCTGCTGTTCTCGTCGTAGAGCACCACGGTGTCGGTGCCGCAGCGCCTGGTAAAGCGGTCGCGGTCCTCGCAGCGCGTGAAGAGCGCACGCACCGGCAGGTTACCCTTCTGCAGGCGCCGCAGCATGATGCCGGGGATGGCCACGTTGATGGCCGACTCGATGTGCGACGACTCGTACAGCTCCTGCGGTCGGCAGTCCATCAGCAGCAGCCGCTCGTTGCCCAGCTCCAGCTGCTCGTTGAGCCACGCCACCGTCTTGCTGATCGCCATTTCCGACGCGAAGGGCACGGGTCTGAGCGTATCTATCATGGGGGTCGAGCTGCAGGAGAAGACGGGGTGCCTAGCAGACGCCCCTCGAGGCAGTCATAAGCCGAGCACGCTGCGCGGAGCTCCCGCTCGCTCTCGGAGCGGGGTGTCGAGTCCGCCTCGCCTGTCCCAAGCCGAGGCTAGCGGGTAGGGAAGGCGACAGCAGAAACCGAGCCGGTGGTCCCTCCGCACCGGGCTGCAGCGGGTGACTCTCGGAGTCAGCGAATCTCCCTGAATGAAGGTGCCCAGTTCTGTGCCTCCCCAGTGAATGGAATCCAATTAATTCGGACTCCGTGCCACTGAGAGGAGAAAAAGGAAAAGCAAAGCCTAGCAGCTCCTAATCCTTCCCTCCGAGGCTGAGCCTCAGACCAAACCCCGGGTTTCTCGCCGGATGAGTCAAGGCTGGGTTTGCTCACAGTCCCTAGCACTCGGCGAGAGCACACCCCCTGTGCGAGGCAGCTCCTCAATGGATACAAACAGGCTGCGTCTCAATGGATACATTCTCTCGGCCAGCCAATGAGCGCGCTGCGGAAGGGGCTGTTGCCGTGGGGACGGGCCGGCTGGAACAGGTTGTGTTGATGAATTGTTAATGAGTTTGTCATTCACAAAAACGGAAAGGAATTTCCGCTCCGGATAAGCCCCAGTGCAAACAAGCTGCAACTGCGGGCTCGGCGGGAGGAAGGAGGTAGAAGAGGAGGCGGCGGTGGAGGAGGAGCAGGGGCGCAGGAACCAGGGCACTTGAGTTGTCTCGTGTTTCCTTCTGCTCAGAGTTCGCACTTCGCGTCCAACTCTTGCGCACCGCTGGTGCAATTAGCAAGCACAAAAGCCCTCCTTCGCAGCGCTTGCGCTCTCAAGCTAGTTTTAATAAAACTTGAGTTGCTTTTTTTTTTTCTTTTTTTCCTTTTCATTCCCTCCAAACTCTAGACCCAAGCCCGCCATAGCTCCGCCTCTGCCCCGAACCTCCACCCCCGTCTTCCTTTAGATCCTGTGTGGCGTTTGTTTGGGTCTTTTGAAAGTCTAGTTCTGTTTGTTCTGATGTTCTTTTTAGCCGAGGCTGTGTTGGGGCTGGTGAACTGCCTGGGCTTTAGCGACCCGACCAAGTGTTAAATGCTAATCCAACATCTTTCGAAACAAACTGGGGTTTTGTTGAAACATTTTTAGAGCAACTAAACAAACAAACGTTTGGATTGTCCAGAATCGGCCCAAACCCGGGTTTTCTCAACTTTTTTTGGGGGGAGGGCAAGAAAAACCTCATCAGCTAGCCCTACACTTTTCTGCTCTGCTGGCGTGGGGGGCCATTCGGAGCCACTGTTCCCAGAATCTTGCAACCCAACCAACGGTCACCCACCGAGCCTGGGGTGTGAAGCTCCCTCAATGATTTGGGGCCGGGAGGACTGCGGTCTGGCAGGGCAGCCAGGGCTAGGTGCCTGGGACGCCTGGCCTCACAAACTATCCCCGCAACCCCGGGGGACTTGCAAGGCTGAGGAAACTCGAGCACAAACGGCAGCTGGCTAGTGTGGAAGGCGATGCCGGTCCCCTATCCCTTCTCGGCTCCTGCGGGGCCCGAGACCCGCACAGAGCACGCTAGAAGCTCCAAATGCGCTTGCGCTTCTGGCCACAGCCCGGCTGCCCGGGGGGAGGGGGGCCAGGAGACGACCCTGGGCGAGCCTGTAGGGTGCGGGCGGAACTGTCACCTCCCGGAGCGGGAAAGGAGCCAGGAGTCCGCGTCCGGACCCCTCGGTTCCCGGGTTGGGGTGGGGAGTCTCAGGGACGGCCTGCGCTGCTCCGCACCGCCCGCAGGCGGCTCGGGACGGAGGCGGCGCGGCTCCGGGGCCGGATGGAGGCGTGACCGGCGGGGGTTAGAGCGCATCCCCGGCGAACACGGCCCCATTGTTATATAAAAGTGCGGCGGCCGCGTCTCCCGGACGGAAAACCACCTGTGTGCGGCGGCGGCGGCGACGGGCCCTGCGGAAGGCGCGCGTCTCGATCCGGTCTGCCCTCCCGGCCCCACGGAAAGAAGCCGGCCTTTGTCCCGCCCCGGCCGCGAGGCGGAAGCGCGGGCTGGGGCCCTTCCCGAATCCGGGGCGCGGAGGGCGCCTTAGGTCATAGGATCGCCCCGCACCAGCGCCGCGCGCCCGCGTCCTACCTGCTGTCGCCCGCACTGCTATTTGCATTTTTTCATCACCCGCCTCTTCCGGGGCCTGGGAAATGTGGGCTAACCGGGACGGCTTCGAGGTCCCAGGTTGCCAATTTTGGGGGCTCTCCCGCAGGCGGGCGCCCCTGGGGGAGAGCGTTTTGATGAAAACGGGGGTCGCCTCCATCTTCTCTCCGCGCCTTTTTTGGGCAGCAATGGGAACAAAACGCCCATATTTCACTGGATGGCTTCCAATCCCCGCTGGGGTAGGCCAGCGCTGCGTGCGCTGCATCTGACGCCCCCGGAGCCTTCCCCATCTGTCACAGGCTTTCCCACCCCGAAACGTTTCAGTCTGTGGGACCAGGGGCTAGGAAGAGAGTGGGGCGCTCTGCCGCGGAATGGGGTGAATGAATGGGGTGTCTCAACCTCCAAACAGAGGAGGGAAACAGGTTGGGTCTCTCTTTACCAAACTTCAAAGTGAAGCCACCCGAGATTTGGAAGGATGATTGCAACGTCTTGGCATGCAAGGAGAGCTCTAAGCTTTTCTTTTTTCATGTGTTTCTGAGTTTGAGTTATCTCCCACTTCAAGGAACTTGACCTTTTCGATCTAACTGTACTCGGTCACATTCTCTCTCCTGGTCACCCTTGTATTTTGTGGGGTCTCTCTACAATTAAATGGGCCCAGTGATGGTAATGGTAATGGTGTGCCGTTAGCTGGTGGGATTATATATTCCATGCTAACCTGCAAAAATGGCCTGAGCCCTTTGGGAGGTGTTCAAAGGGTGTGGCACTCCCTTTGAAGCCCTCCCGACAGCCTGCCCGGTTTCTCTCCCAGCCAAATCCTCGGAGGACTGCTCAAACCAGTTTAATTTACGCCAGTTTAATAGTGGAGCAAAACAGGAGATGTCCCAGGCCAGCCTCAAATGACAGTTTACCCAGGTTAACTGGGTGGAGGCTGCGTTTTTAAAAAACGTGGTTCATTGCACCAAACCAGGACAAATGAAATGGTGTGTAGGAAACAGTACTGTAAATTGGGCACATCCTTGTCTCTGTTTCTACCTGAATATTTTGGACAGCCTTTAGGAAACTTAGGTAATGGAGGTTAAAAAAATTTGCCTGAAGCTATACAATAGCAAAGAAAGTGCTCAGAGCTTGAGGCCAGACTCAAGACCAGGGCCAGAAACCATTAAGCTTCTATTTCCTGTTAAGACACACAAGTGTTTGTTTTGTTTTGTTTTAAGATTTACTTATTATAAAAAAAGATTTACTTATTTACTTTATGTATATGAGTGCTGTGCTTTCATACACACCAGAAGAGGAAATTAGAATTCATTACAGATGGTTATGAGCCACCTTGTGGTTGCTGGGAATTGAACTCAGGACCTTATATATGAATGCTTTATTCACATGCATGTCTGTCTTACAGAAGAGAACATCAGATCCCTTTATAGATGGTTGTGAACCACCATGTGGTTGCTGGGAATCTGAACTCAGGACCCCTGGAAGAGCAGACAGTGCTCTTTACCACTGAGCCATCTCTCCAGCCCCAGTGCTCTTAACTGCTGAGCCATGTCTCCAGCCTTGACACATGAGATTTTTAACTTGCTAAATTGCTACATTTGGATTTTGACCACAGATCTCTTACACACATTCCACATGTGTTAAGGGAGATTAATCTCTTTGGCCCATCTAAACAACAATGGTTTTCTTCACTGGTCCTCCCTTAACAAGATGGACTGCATTCTTTCTTCCTTAAGGTATATATCACAGATTCTAACCCTCACAGTTACAGTTGGTTACCTAGTAGCATGGGCTTGGGTTCAAATATTACCTCTGTCACTCACGGATAGTGAGGCAGCCCTACTCGGTCGATACTGAACTGTTCCGGGTCTCACTTTCTTCACTCACTCCAGGTTCCAGGAAAGTAGTGTGAATGAAGCAGACAAGAATGGATAGAGAAGTGCGTGCTTTTGTTCCAAGTAGGAGGATCAGAGTTTGATTCCAGAAAACCCATGATTTTGGTTGTTTTATTATTATTATTATTATTATTATTATTATTATTATTAAAATTTAAAAATAGATCAACACTTGATACTAGCCCTAGGGAAGCAGCGATAAGCAGACTGCCAAAGCTTACTCTCCAGAGCAGGGCCTGGTTGCTGAGTTCCAGGCCAGTGAGAGACCCTGCCTCAAAAAGCAAGGTGAGCAGCTGCCTTAAGGAACAACCTCTGAGGTTGTCATCTGCCTCCAAGGTGACCTCGAACTCACATACATACAAATACAAATATATTTTTAAAAATTAATATTAGCTTACCTTTCTTGAGCTTAACCTCCCGTAAGTGCAGAAATAAATTGTTCTGTTCTGTGTTAGGAAGTAAAAGCGCTACACAGAAAACTAAGCAAGGAGGGGAATCCAGAAATGTGTAAAGTTGGGACTACGTATACTCGCTGAAAGGACCTTCAGGAATGTGAATATTTACTGAAAGGACTATGGAGATAAGAGACAACTCCATAGCATAGGATGCAAAGACGGGTACTCTACTCATTTTTCCCTGTGTTACTAGAGACGCTTGGAGAGTGCTCCCTGGTCCTTTTAAAATTGTTTATTTTGAGAGAGTCTTGCCGAGTAACCCGAGTAACTTAGGGTGTGTATCACAGATTCTGTAGCCCTCGCAGGCCTTGCTTGAACTTGCAAGTCTCTTCTTCCTCAGCCTTCAGAGTCTGGAATTACAGACTCTATCTGCCCTGGGCCTGGCCAATTCGATGTTCTTTTAAATCGCTTCTCGGATAAAGCTAACTTGCTGCTACAGGTGACCCTTAACTGCTCAGGCCCCCAGGAGAAGCTCTCTCTCAAGATAAGAGTTCTAGCCGTGAGTAGGACTACAGGCTTTCTTGATGATTATGGCTTCTGTGCCTTTCTTAAACGTCATGGGTAGGAGGTTTTCTTATTTACTCACTGTAGTGCTGGAAGTTGAAACCAGGGCCTCGAATGTGCTCTGTATGTATTCTACCACTGAACCACATTCCCCAACCACAGGACTCTGTTTTAAAAATCAGAATGCAGAAAGTCACCTTGGACCCACTCTCCTGAGTATAGAGATGCACTTTGATCATCAACGCTAATGGTTGACATAGCCTAGAACGATCTGGGAGAGATTGTCTAGCTGGAATTGATCTGTGAGGTGATTTTATCAATTATGTTTAGTTCGTGTGGGAGCACGTAATCCCTTGTGGGCAGCACCATCCCATAGGCCAAGGGTTCCGAAGTATATTCATGGAGAAATTGAACTGGACATACGTGAGCATGTGTGCATTCATTTCTCTCCTCTTGCCCATGGGTGCCGTGTGGTTAGCTGTTTGGAATTCCTACCTTGACTTCCCCCATGATGATGATGTACTTGGAAATATAAGCTGAAATAAACCCCTCTCCCCTAATTTGCTTTTTGTCAGGTCTTTTATCATAGCAGCAGAAATAAAGCTAGGTCATGCACTCCCATGATCCTTGTTTGGGGTTGGGGGCTGGGGGGGGGGCTAAGTACCTGTTGCTGAATTTCTCTAGGTGTTTTGTTCACCCTGGAAAGCTTTTTAAAAGTTGTTAGTAAGTCTCTTGGTTACAAATTTTCTTTAGGCCCTTGGCTTTGCAGGGATTTTCCTGAGTTTAAGAAGCCTTGAGACTTGTAGGACCCAGATGAGTTGGCATGACCTTTAATCTTCTTGGAATAATCTCTGGATACAATGACATTTATTAACACATCATGTGAAAATAGCTGAGCAGATTTTCAACAAACAGGAAGAGGGTGTTTTGAAAGCACTGACTTAAATTGTAATATATTCACAATTTTCTGTTAAGATGTCCCACGGGGCCTTCAAAATTGCAACAGCTTTTGGAGCAGTTCAACCTCAAAATGGAATCTAACTTTATTTGAAGAGTACAGTTTAAAATTGCCTGATTTAAAATGAAGGTATATAAGAGTGATGAGATTCATCCTGAGGTCTAGGAGAGGCCAGTTGATTGACCTTGCAGATTCCGTGGAGATGTTATCTAGAGGATGCCTTTGAAGCTGACAGTCTCTAGCAAGGGAATTCATTTAAAGATAATGTTAATTCCTTTCATCAGTTTTGTTCCATTCTTTCCATTAGAAAACAACAACAACAACAAAAACCACCCATTTCTTTCCTGTTACAATTCACTTTCACAAAGTCAGAAATATACAAGTATATAGTTCGGCAATCACCAGGAAGTTGGCATTTCTGCCAGCTCATTTGCTTTCTTTTCTAAAATGGAGTGGCAGCCCCCAATCCCCTGCCTAATTGTGTCTGAAAGTCCCGGCCATCTACATACATACTCCTCTCTCCAGAGTCTTTCTGAGAATGCACCACGTGTGTAGACTCATGGGGATTAGCCTGAGTATTTGCCCCTGCTTCCGTTTATTGGCCTTATGGCTCTCCTTTCATCTTGTGTTCCTTAGTTACATGGGTGTGAGCAGCGAGCTCACTGCTGTGTTACCTACCACTCCCCACCACCCTGTCCTTCCCTCAGCAATCAGAAAATGTGACCGTGTTCATGCTTTGACTCGGCTTCTCGAACTTTCCTCAGAACCTCCTCCCCACGAATACACCGGTGAAAGCCCTGGATTTCAGTCTAAGCAGTGCTGCTGCAAGCCAGCTGGGCGCGTCATTACAGTCAAGTCTTGGTACATCACGGCGTAATGTCATGGCTACAGTTTATCTGTACCCATTAAATCTGTGGTGACTGGACTGGTAAACTAGCTTGACAGCTAAGGGTGCTTGGCCCGCAGACTTGAGCTCAGTCCCCTGTTTTAGAAAGAGCGAACTGAACTCCTGCCAGTTGTCCTCTGACCTCTACGTGCAGGCCGTGGCACGCATGCTCCACCTCCCCAGGAAATAAATACATGCAAGACAATTGATCTGTCTTGATAACCCTACAAAGCAGGTATATCATTACTTAGGTTTTACCACTGGGAAGTCAGAGCCTAAATGTCAGGAGCCCAGTTCACATCCCAGTTCCTTTGAAGCCTTGTTGGTTTGTACGGCATCCTGCCCAGTAAGGGTGGCACCAAAGCAGAACACTGCTCAGCCTGCTGTGAAGCCAGCCTGTGGTACAATGGCAGTGTCCACGTCATTAGTTAAATATTATCCTACTGGTCAACACTGGGTGTTTGGAAGTTGGACCAAGCTAGATTCTAGTCCTGGCTCAGCAACTTTGTAGTCGCTGACTTGAGGGAAATCGCTTCATCTCTTTATAGCCCATGTTCTCCATCTGTGAGATGATAACAATCCTATTCTACTGGACTACTGCAGTCATTGGGTCATATTTGTAAAGGGGTTAGGTATCCTGAAATGAGAATAACTGATAGTCTGCTATCTTGTTTCCAGTGATCACACAAACACCCACACCCACTCCCTCACCCACACCCTTCCACAGGTGTTTATTAACACTGTCTAAAAGGATCATATAATGAGAGAAAAAAAAAACAGTTTAACACTCAGGAGTAGATAAAAACCCAATTGTACAAAATTTGAGAGGAAAAATAAAAGTTAAGAAGGAAGGCAAAGTGGTTCAGCAGATTAAAAAAGTCACTTGTCACCGATGGGCAAGGGTAGCACACACCTTTGATCCCAACACTCAGGAGGCAGAGGCAGGCACATCTCTGTGAGTTCGAGGCCAGCTTGGTCTACAAAGAGAGTTCCAGGACATCCAGGGCTACACAGAGAAACCCTGTCTCCAAAACCAAAAACAAAGAAAGAAACAAAAAGTCACTTGTCATACAACACTGGTGATCGTAGTTGAATCTCAAGACCCCTGTAAAGGTGAAAGAAAAGAACCAACTCCAGAAAAGAACCAATCCCACAAGGTTGTCCTCAGGCCTACATCTGGGCTCTAACATGCATCTCCCTGACAGTGCACACACATTAATAATAGTAATAATAGTGAGGATGATGGCTGGGTCCCTCTTTACCACTCCTTTTCACTGCTCAGGCAAACTGCCAAGTCAAATCTTTGGGTGCTCTTTTCTTATGAAACCGGATCTCAGTAGGTAACCCTGGTTGGCCTGGAACTCCCTGTGTGTAACAGGTTGGTCTAAACTCACAAAGATCCACTGTACCCTGCCTTCAGAGTGCTGAGGTGAAGGTGTGCACGACCATGCCTGGCGAAGTTTGGTGACCTGTGGAGAAACCCAAGTAAACCAGGATGATGCAAATGCAGATTGCATTCCAGAGGTTTCTTAGAACACACCTGCTGAAATAGCAGGTGCTCTCTCTCCCCTGTCACCCGGCAGCTCCTGCTGCTGTGGACTGCACCTTCATTTTACCAGAGAGGGCTTGGAAATCTACTGGGTGAACCATGGATCCCTCATCTATCTCCTGGTGCTCCGAGTTTGTATGGCTGACGGGAGCACGCACTGAGCTGGGCATAGAAGAGATCTCACTCTCTGGGAATTTCCATGCTCCCTTGACTTAATGCCCTGCAGGAGCTTGTCAGATGAAAGGGGGGGAGGCTCAGAGCTGGGTGTGAAGCCACTCTTGTGTGACTGAAAGAAATCTTCCATTCCTGGGCGAGGAAGACTGCTAAGATCCACAGTGGGAGTTTATAGCCCGCTCCCAGGGAACACTCCACCGGCTTAAACAGTTTCTACAGCAATGTTTACAGTCATGTGACTACAAGATTATCTCTATCAAATGTCTGGCAAGCATCTGTCTTTTGGTCTCACCCATCAGGTGCTTATAAACCCACCAAAAGCTTTAGATTCTTCACCCAAACATCAAAAGTCTAAATAAGTACTTGCTATGCTGTGCTCCTACCTACCCAGTGTCCCAAAGAAAAGTGCTTTATGATGGCATTTCTCTGTTTCTGTTATGACGTCTGTATGAGATTTTTCTTTTTATGTAAATAAATATAACCACTACATAGCATAGTATATCAGATCTTTGATTTTTCTTCACACACCCCCCCCCCACCAATTTGGCTTTTCAAGACAGGGTTTCTCTGTATAGTCTTGGTTGTTCTAAAAGTCACTCTGTAGACCAGGCTGGCCTTGAACTCACAGAGATCCACCTGGAACTCACTATGTAAAACAGGTTGGCCTGATCCACTTGCCTCTGCCTTCAGAGTGCTGAGATGAAAGGTGTGTACCACGCGCCTTTACTAGTACAGGCTGCAACATTCTTTATCATGAATCATCTTAGTGACCAGAGATTTTTTTTTTAAGTTAGCATCAAAGATATTAGATGAAGTCTCTCCTCTGTGTGTTCCTGCCCTAATGCTTTATATGTGCCAAGGTAAGTACTGGCCCAACCTTTGTTTTGTGACAGGGTCTCACTAACTTAACCAGGAAGGCAATCCCCCTGCCTCAATTTTCTGAGTATAGGGGATGCCAAGCTTGTAAAACTGGGCCCAACTGAAAAATTATTTCTATTGCTGAAATTGATGGGCTTACAATATGTGATGATTAGAGGACTTGTGACCTTTTGAAGGAAGTCAGGCAGCTCACTGAAAGCATCATGGATCATCTCTAGTTATGGAGTCTAACCTCTGCCTCCAGGAAACCAAAGGACCTGCTGCTCAAGCAAGACAGCTTTGTGCCTTTGGGAGACAGAGGCAAGGACAGGACCAGGACAAAGACTATTTTCTTGCTGTGCTCATGGCCAAGGCTAATGGGGTAAAGCCCGGTTAAATGTGGTATGAGTTTCACTTTCATCATGAGAAATGCAGTAAAGAAGGTAACCTAGATGCGGGACCTGTGGCCACTAACGTCTAAGACTCCAGATTTAGCCAGGCAGGGGTGGCCCTCACCTTTAATCCCAACACTAGGGAGGCAGAGGCAGGGGGTTCTCTGTAAATTCAAGGCCAGTCTGGTCTACAGAGTGAGTTCCAGAACGGTAATAGTACACAAGGAAATCTTGTCTTGGGGGTTTGTCATACCCAAGGGTATGGGTATGACCCAGGTACTGTCATACCCAGATCCCCAGGAGAACTTCTATTCTAAAAGTCTACAGAGAGACCCAGGGAACTACATTGAGGCCTAGCTTTGACCTGAATTCCAGCTTTGACCTGAAAAATTTGGTATTTACCTTGCACCTTTACTGACTCAGAAACAGCTGCTTCTTTCTTTCCTGCTTTTCTTCCTTCCCTTCTGTTTTCCCTCCTCATCTTCTTCCTTCTGCCTCCTCTTCTTCTTCTCTCCCTCTCTGTCTGCAGTGCTGACAATTATACTGAAGGCTTTGGGCATGGTAGGCCAGTTCTTCCGCTGAGATATGCCCTTAGGATGCTTTTTCTCTTTACTTTTGGGTTTTGAGACAAGGTCTTACTAAATTGCCCAGACTAGTCTTGAACTCACTCTTCATTTGTTTGTTTCTTTGTTTTATTTATTTATTTATTTATTTTTTTGGGACAGGACCTCGCTTTGTACACCAGGCTGGCCTCAAATAGAGAGATCCACCTGCCTGTCTCCCAAGTGCTGGGATCAAAGGTTTGTGTCACCACTAACTCCCTCTTTTACCCTGGCAAGCCCTGAACTTGCACCTCCCGCCTCATACTTGAGTATCTAAGATTATCTAACTATGCCAGGCCCAGCTCAGAAGCAGAACTTTCGAAAGATATAGATGCCTCAGGCTTCCTCTTCAGGACTCCAATTTAGCTGATCTGAAGTAGGTTTCAGGGCATTGGCACTGTTTCAAAGTGCCTGAGAAATTTCTAATATATGTAACCTAGGCTGAGAACCAGTAGCCAAAGATTCATGAAATCTGAACCCACTGGCTCCTTGTCTAGACAGAGGCTTGCCTTGGGCATGAAATTAGTAAGCCTCACAATTACATGTGTGGGGACACCTGTACTTTTCTGTACTTGGAATGGACTTGGACTTCCTCAGAGGCATTCTGGCTTGTTTGTTTTGGTTTTGTTTGTTTTGGTTTAGGTATTTCAAGACAGGGTTTCTCTGTGTAGCCCTGGCTGTCCTAGAACCCAATCTGTAGACTAGGCTGGCCTCAGACTCAAGAGATCTGCCAACCTCTGCCCCCAAAGTGCTGGGATTAAAGGTGCTTGTCACAATGCCTTGTTTGTTTGCTTTTTAAATTTCTTTCTTTCTTTCTTTGGTGTGTGTGTGTGTGTGTGTGTGTGTGTGTGTGACAGGGTCATACCATGAAACTAGACTGGCCTGGAATATGATATTAGACCAGGTAGGCCACAAACTTACAGAGATCTGCTTGCCTCTGCCACCCAGGAGCTTGAGTTAAGGGCAGGTACTGTCATACCTAGATCCCCAGGGGAACTTCTATTCTAAAAGTCTACAGAGGGACCCAGGGAACTACATAGAGGCCCAGCAGCTAGGAAGAGCTTAGATAGGTGGACCACACTTTGAGAAGCTCCACGTAATGTCCCATGCAAGGAGCTCCAGTTATGGAGTATAGGAATTACCTTGAAATTCACAGGAAAGATAGATCAAACATTACCTTTACCCATACAGGTCAAACTTCATTCAAACAGACATAATTTTGTTATGCCCAAGACTCACAGACCCCAAAAAATCACCAAGGAGTTGATTCTGATGCAAATGCAGTGGGATCTTTATTACAAGCTCGAGCTTCTGCCCACACCGTCGCCTATGCAGTGGTTTTCAAGTGTAGAGCCTCAAGCTCAGGGAGAGAGGGGTTTTTATTTAGGGCTACAGCAAGGTAACAGCTCGGCAGTTCTATGACTGACTGACATTTAGCAAATATCAGGTGTGTGGAGGGCCAAACCATAATTGTTTTACTCATCCTATTGTAAAGAACACCTGGGTAAACTTCAGGTATTCACCAATTAGCCGTTGCCAGGAGTGATGGTTAAATATTACCAGAGGTGAGTGGTCAAAGCAGATTTTTGTGGGTTTTTTCTACTTTTTGAAACTGGAGTTTATGCCTAGGTCATTTACCCGTAAGACAGGTTCTTTTTCAGAAATGGGTTACACAGGCCTCACAATATTAAACATAACTTATCCACTTGTCTTCATAGACATAGCTTTCTGAGTTTATTCAGGTGACTGGAACTCGGTATTCAGATGTATCTGTTGGTGTGCCTGAAAGAAAGTTGTCCTAGGTAACAACTTCTAGTGTTTCCTGAGAACGAGATACATCCTAGGGCTGAAATGACTGCTGTAGCCTAGGAAATGATTCAAGCTAAGTTATCAGCACAGAAACCTGACCTGGGAAGCTAAATACATGCCTCAGTAGCTAGAATTGTGTGTGTGTGTGTAAATGTCATTGCAACAAAGAGGAAGTAGTGTGGAAACAAGAGGAGGAAGTGTTTCCTGTGAGGGGGAAGTAGGGTTGGTAGGGGGAAGTGACCCAGAGAACCTCTAGATAAGCCAGATGCCCGTGGAAGACCAGCGTCCCCCACCCCAAGGGTGACCAGAGCCCCCCACTCCAAGGGTGTTAGCATTTGTTGCTGGGACAAAACACCTGAGGAAAATCAACTCGAAAAAAGAGAAACGTCTTTGGAGTTACAGTTAAAGAGATTTTAGCTGTGGGGCTGAACACATGGCTTGCCCGTAAGAACACTGACTGCTCTTCCTACAGGACCTGGGTTGCGGCTCTCAACTGTCTGGAGCTCCTGTACCAAGAAATCTAAAATCCTTACACAGACATATATGCTGAGGAAATACGCAATGCTTATTTAAAAAGTAACAAATAGATTTTTAAAAGAGATTTTTAGGTGGTGGTCACATGGCTTTGTTGGTCTGGGGCCTGTATTGACGCAGAGAGAATAGCAGGGGCACTATTTCGTGGTGGCCAAGAAAGAAAGAAAGAAAGGAATGGGTTGGTGTCCCCATTACCGCCTTCAAATGTGCACGTCCAGCAATCTAAGTTTCTTAACTCGGCCTCACTTCCTAAAGTTTTTACCATCTCCTAGCATCTCCCCAGGCTAGAGATCAAGCCTTCAACACGCAGGCTTTGAGAGACATTCAAGATCCAAACCATAACCCCAAGAGGTAAGGAAAGTAAGGCACTCTTGGGGAGGGACAGAGTTGAAGCTGGGAGGGATGAGCATGCGTGGTCATCAGCGTGTAGCTGAGCAATGAAGAGGTAAAGGCCAGGCAAAGAACACGGGCAAGGCAGTTTAGAATCCCAGAAATGCACTTCAGATCCCACACTAAAGAATCTGAGCTTGAGATACTCCCTCCCCAGGGGAAAAAGCATAAGAAGTCACCAAGGGGACATGACATTATTTCAGAATACAATTCTGCTAACAGCGGGGTGAGCACGCTGCCAGGAAGAAAGGAACCGGGGGCAGGAAAACCAATTGGGAAGCTGTTGCAATTGTCCAGGAAAATGAGGCTACACCAACACACTTGTCCTCTTCCTAAAATAATGCACTCATCAGCCAGCTTCGTTTTCATCCTTTTATTTCTGAGGCTGGAAAAAAAATCACTCAGTGACTCAGAATCCCTCCCTAATAATAGAAGATGACAAAATACTTAGCTTACCTCATGCAGAGTGGTACTGAGAGATGCTTGCAATTGTAGCCAGGAAAAGGGAGAAATGTTATTTTAAAGGTGAGTCGCGATCATTTTTGTTTGGGGAAAGGAAACTGCCACCGCCCCCTAATGGTTTATTACATAATTTTTCAAGCCTACTGAGAAACTGAAGATTGAGCCAAGGCAACAGCATAACCTCTTTGAAGGATTCTTTTGCAGAAACGCCTAGTAGTCTCTCACCAGGAAGTGACATCTTCCATAGAAGTGCCTGTTGCTTTCCAGATGAAAGTGTTCTCACAACTTGCTTGGTTCCAGACACTGTTCTGCAGAGAGAGACTTTTGTAAAGACAGGCCTGGATTTCCCATTATGAGCAAAGGTTTAGTGGATACTGTTCCTATTATTCCTCTTGCAGGATTATGGGCTGGACACACTGGGAGGAGGTTATACAACATGGAAGTTAAGAATCAGTCATAACGTTTTCAGGTCTTCCTTTGTCCTTTGAAGCTAACAGTCTGTCTTTATAGTGAACGGCACCTAGCCATGACCTTCCCCCCAGCTGCCGAGCCTTTTGCCACCACTAGGAATCCGATGCCCTGGACCGTATGTTATTTCTCTGCTCATATTGATTGGAAAAGGATCGCTTGAATCTGTGAGAGAATGCACAGCATACTGAGACTGGTTTAAGTCTTGTCAAAATGAGTTTCTCTTCCACCTTAGAAGACATCTTGTCCTCAATATTAGTGCTGAGTTTGTGTCAGACATTCTGGAGATGGAAAGCTAAATCATATAGGGATGCTTTACTCAAGAGAAGAACAGTTAAGAGCCCAGGCCTGGTGGTACAAGGCTGGAACTTATGCTACTTGGGAGGCTGGCATAGGAAAATTCTAAGTTCAAAGCCAGTCTGGGCAACTTAGTGAGACACTGTCTCAAGATAAGAACTAAAGAAGAGGGATGGGTTTGTCATTCAATGGTAGATCAATTGGCCAAAATATTTGGGGCCCTCCATTCGCTCCCTAGTACAAAAGAAGAGGAAGAAGAAGAAGAAAAATGAAAGAAAAGGAGACAAGACTATTATCTAAGACAGAAGTCACGATGGTCGTACTCAGTGCTGTTAAACAGTGTCAGTACTGAAAACCCAGAAGGATGGCTATGTTGCATGACTGATAGGGTCCTAGTTCCAAGGATGGATTATCTGAGCTTACTCACAGTGGAGACCTCCAAAGTGCTTCATTTTCTACATGAAAACTAAATAAGATTTCTCAGTAAAGATGGCAGGCTAGCAGCTACCTCCATGTGCCGGTGAAGAAGAGATCTGAAATCATAAAGAACAGAGTCTAGTCTAAAAACAAATGAAAGAGCATTGGAAATCCACAAAGGAAATCAAAGAACCTCTGAAAACTACAGAGAAAAAGATTGGTGGTATATGAAAAGGTGATCTGAACACAGTTTCCACTGTGCAGCTAGCTCCCTGGAGGAGCAACAGAAGGTGTTTCTATGAGTTTTTTTTTTTTCCAAGTAATACTTCAATCTGAGAAGGCTGTTCAATAAGACCCCTAAATAAAAGTGGAATCAATATATACAAATCAACAAATATATATATTGCAACATGAAAGCACAAGGAATATGAAAAAGTAAGGCGATGTGACTCCTTAGCGACAGAACTCAAAGATACTGAAATAGGTAAAATGCTAAATGATTTAAAAAAGCAAAAATGGTTCAGTTACCAGAAAGATGGTATAAACAAGCAAGGAAATTCAGTTTAGGACCCGGAGAAGAAAAACAGCATTGTACAAGAAAAATTCAGCAATGTTTACAAGAAAATTAGCAACATAGACAAAAAAAATCAATAATGTACAAAAGAAAGTCTAGCAAGGAAACTGATGTTTTTGAAGAAAAATAAAAACTAAATAGAAATGTTAGAAATGAGAACATAAAAAACCCAATAAATAAAAACAAAGAGAGAAATGAGGGAAAGCATTATCAATAGATTTGACCAAGCAGAAGCTGAAATATCAGGGGTGGAGGACAACGTAAAGAAAATCTATACTCAGACATCAATGATGAAAATAAAGTCACCGAGCACGATCACACTGTCCTAGAACTCTGGAATACAGTCAAGGGAAACACGAGAATACACCGGACAGAAGGAGCTGAGAAAAACAGCAAAGGCACAAAGAATATGTTCAATGACGTTATAGCAGAAAATCCCCCAAATCGAAAGAAAGATGTAGACATTCAAACCTAAATAAATAAATAACAGGCACTTATTTATTTACCTTTAATTTTTTTCAGTTTACATTTTGATCACATCTCCCTCCTCCCAGCTTCACCCTCCCACCCTCTTCACCATTTCTCCCCTCCCCTTCTCCTCAGAAAAGGGGAGCCTCCCCCCTTACCAACCTACCCTGGCACATCAAGTTGCATCAGGACCAAGCACATCCTCTTCTACCGAGGCCAGACAAGACAGCCCAGCTAGGGGAAAGTGATCCAAAAACAGGCAACAGAGTCCATGTTAGATATGACCCCACTTCCTCCACTCGCTTAGGGACCCACATGAAGACCAAGCTGCCCATCAGTTACATATGCGTTGGGGACCTAGATGTAGTCCATGCAGGCTTTTTAGTTGGTACTTCAGTCTCTGTAAGCCCTCACGGGCCCAGGTTAGCTGTTGGTCTTTTAGAGTTCTTGTTGCTTCTGGGTCCTTCTAGCCTTCCCCACAGCCCTCCATAAGACTCTCTGAGCTCCACATAATAGGCATTTATAATCCCAAACAGACATGATGTGAGAACTTCTCCATGACAGATTATAGTCAAGATGTCAAAAGCGTAGAGCAAAGAAGCAATATTGAAAACTCTAAGGGGAAAATGCCAATCTACTGACAAAGGCAGAGACATCAGAATAAACTCTCGGAAAGCATGGGATGATGTACTTCAAGCCCTGGAAGTAAATGAATGCCAACCAAAATTACCGTATCAATCAAAGCCACCTTTTAAAACTACTGCAGAAATAAGGACATTTCAAGATAAATATGAATGGTAGCTGTTCTTGATCCTTTAACCAGCACTAAAAAGAGACTTAAGGGAATACAAAATACAAACAGTTTTCAACATGTGAATCGAGACCCCATGGGGGTCAAACAATCCTTTCACATGGGAATGGTTAAGGCCATAGGAAAACACAGACACTTACATTACAATTCATAACGGTAGAAAAATTATACTTATGAAGTAGCAACGAA
This sequence comes from Meriones unguiculatus, assembly GCF_030254825.1. Lineage (NCBI taxonomy): Eukaryota > Metazoa > Chordata > Mammalia > Rodentia > Muridae > Meriones > Meriones unguiculatus. Next base: position 107,105,598 of record NC_083350.1, on the reverse strand, counting down.
AATAACTTTATGGTTGGGGGGCTCACCACAAAATGAGGAACTGATTAAAGGATAGCAGCATTAGGAAGGTTGAGGGGCACGGCTGTATACTGACTGATAGGGAACAGAGTCTCAGTCACAGGAGAGATGAACAAGTGAGAACTAGAAAGGAAGCCATTGTGAGGGACAGAGCAAACCAGCAGAGTCTATCCCTGATAGGGGAGAAAGCCAATGACAAGTAATCAAAGCAGCCGGGAAAACACAAGCAAAGGAATTAGCAATCACTTCACAGGAATTAGCAATCACTTCAACCTCAGAAGTGAATGCCCACAGTTCACCAATGAAGAGATGAGGCTGGCTGATTAGATTGAAAATACAGATCCAAGCAGGGTGTGGTGGCACAGTCCTCTAATTCCTTTAATTCAATAAGCGGGGAAGCAGAGGCAGGTGGATTTCCATGAGTTTGAGGCCAGCCTGGCCTACATAGCTCACCCCTAGGCAGCCAGAGCTGCACACTGACCCTGTTGCAAAAGCAAACACAACAAAACAAAAACACTAGACAAAATTATTGCCTATGAGAAACATAGCACACCGGTAAAGACATCTAGAGACTGAGGGTCAAAGAATGGAAAATAACTGATGAAGCAGATAGACAGAACGCAAAAGCAAGCTGGTGTAACTAGTCTGTTACATGACAAGGTAGATTTCACTCCGAAGTTGGCCATAAGAAATTTTAAAAGCCATGTCATGTTAAAATAATGAAGGAAAAAAAAAAAACCTTTCAAGGGTGGGGCAGATAACATGTGACACGAAAGCAGAAAAGAGGGCTCCCTGGAGCCAGGCAAAAGGAACAAAGGAGCACAGTTGAGGGCAGCGGGCTTGGGGAATGTGCAAGAACAATGTCTAGCCGGGAGGTGATGGTGCAGGCCTTTAATCTCAGCACTCGGGAGACAGGGAGACAGATCTCTGAGAGTTCCAGGCCATCCTGTCCCTCAGAGTGAGTTCTAGGATAGTTAGTGCTAAACAGAGAAACCCTGTTTCGAAAAACAAAAAACAACAGCAACCAAAAGAAAAAACAAAAACAAACAAAAAGAACAAAGTATGTGCATTTGTACAAAAATGCCACAATAAAACCCCTAAGTGTGCTAACATAAACAGTTAAAAAAAAAAAAACATAAAAACCAAATAGTACAGCATGATATAATGACGAGACATCTGGAACGCACGAAGAGACGATAATAAGATAACAAACACTTCCCTCCAAAGTACATGTGCATAAGTAATAAATGATTAGTTCTTTCAAGCGGAAATATTTGCACTAGTGTACTGAGTTATTCTGATTCATTTGTTTCCTGGAAAACGTCGTGGTGAAATTTGTCACAAAGCAACTGGAAGATTACAAAGAACAGAAGAATAAGCCTCATTAATTCTCACACCCCTCCCCCCCCCCGTTCTTATTTTTAAGGACAGTTGGAATATCACAGATCTCGGCCTGCTCTTGAACACATCCTTCCGTGTGCTGTTTTGATTCTGCAGAGAACTCAGAGAAAGCAGCCGGAAGCGGCCTGTGCTGACACGTGGGAATCACGCCTGCCTGCAGGGGAAGCGAGGAAGATTCATTTATTCACAAACACAGTACAGTGGGCAGCTACTTGATAGTTCTCATTCTGGTATAATTTTTAAAGCTGTCTCATGTGATTTAAAAAAAAAATGTATGCGGTTGCCATGGGATTTGGAACTACAAAGTAAAGTTTACCCACACAGCCAACAAAAGCTCCTTTCAAATGTCTGTATATATTAAAACTTTGGTATAAATATGCACATGTTTTTATGGAGTAAAAACAAAAACAAAGTAGGAAAAGCTAAAACATTATTGATTTGTGGGAGGGCGCACATAATACTTATGCATAGGATAAAATTCAAAAGGAAGGGAATAGAATAGAGTGAGGATGAGTCTCTCCTTAGACCATCCCTTTCCCCTCCCAAGAAAAGCATTATTAGCTGGCTTCCAGCATGTCTGCTCAGGCAGAGTTTATCTACAAGAATACGCATCCATACACATATTTATTATTATGACGCAGGTATAATAATAAATAGCATACAAAACTCAGGGAAATACAGTTAGAGTCTTCTCTTCACACATTTTGGAGATGGCTTCCTTGCAGAAAAGAGCATCCTCATTCCTTTCTTTCCCCTGTGCCTCAGGCGCTACCACTGAACTGTATCCCTAGCCCTTTTTTTTTTTTTTCACTTTTAAATTTTGAGACAGGGTCTCACTAAATTACCCAGCCTGGCTTCGAAGTCACACTGGATAGCCCAGGCTGGCAATCTTCCTGCCTCAGCTTCTACGCAGCTGGTAAACATTTTTGTGTTTTGTTTTCTGTCACCAGGCCCAGCCTCTTTCAGTCTTTATGTGCTTTTTCTCATTTATTTATTTGTCTCTATATGGGGTGGTGCCATAATGGGCATGTGGGGAGCGAAAGACAGCTTGGAAGAGTCAGTTCTCCCACCACTGTCTGGATTCTGGGAATCAAACTTAGGTTGTCAGAATGGCGGCAAGTGCCTTTTCCTTCTAGGATATCTTTCTTGGCCCCTCGTTCTTTTCAAGGACGCACAGCATCGTGTTACATGCTCATCCCCTAATTTATTTAGCTAATCAGAATCAGTTTTGCTAGCCCGAGCTGTGACTTACCCGTACACATCCTTTTTTTAAGTGAGCATATCTACAAATCTTAGATGTAGAGTCTTTGCTCAGAGTACATGAGCTTAGAACTTGATGGGGGCTATTCAAATGCCCTCTTTAAAGATTGCTAGGTTGCATTCCCACCAGGAAGCTATTTCCAAAGCCCTGTGCTGAGCTGATACTGACAATCACATAGTAACTTTTGATCTATACATCCTTTGTTAAAGGGCAAATTATTAAATTATGTTAATTTATTAAATTATTATAAATTTATCAAAGTTGAGCATTTTCCAGATACTTAAAGGCTATTAGAATGTCCTTTGTTCTTCTGGGAATGCAGCTCTGTGGCAGGGTACTTAGCTAGCCTTGTCTGGGTTCAATCAAAAACCAGAAAGCAAACACATTTTCTTTCTTCGGAACTACACACTCCTATTCTTCACCCGTTTCTAAGTGGATTTTCAATATTATTTTTATATCTTGTTAACCAACTGTAGTAATATATTCATGATAGTCAGTAGATTTAAATACCATGAATCAACCATTATTTTTATAAAGGGAAAAAAATAAGTGTAGAATTACTTATTTTCAAGTGCACTTTGAGACATAATTCAGTGTCTGACTTTTTCTTTCCAATCTCAAATTGCAATGGAAACTGTCCTCAGTCTTTAGGTTCCTTGTGGGGTTTATTTGTCATAAACTCTGTCTCAGCCATAGATTGTCTATGTAAACTTATTAAAAGATTTAAGTCTCTAAGTGAAGAGCTTTAATATTCCAGCATCACAGTTCCTGCCTTAGTGGGAGCAGAAAAGAAAAAGTGATACTTCCAAGTATTTGAAGTCCTTAACTCTTCCCCTCCGCCTTCAAGAAAAAGATAACATCTCACCCATTTAGAAGGAAGTGGGAAAAGTCCCTTTGCCTTTTTCTCCATCTGGTAAGGTTTTAAGTGTCTGTTTACCATCTCTAAACATCATATTTTGTTTGGCAGCTGAAATCTACACAAACTAGAATGAGGGAAAAAAAATTGTGAATGAGAAAGATTTTAAATACTACTCTGAATAGCTTTCTCTTAGGTAAGGAGTGGGAGTTACTGCTTGTGAAAAAGAGGACAGCCACCTAGGTAGCCGGTTATAAAGAGATGGGCAAGTGGCGTGTCTACACTGCAGGGGGCACTTGCATGAGAAGCTCTGCCAGGCTAGACTAGCCACAAACGATTCACCCAACCAAGTAACGAGGAGCCTACAAACAGATTTGATTTTCTTCTTTTCATGATGGAGATTAATCCCTGGCCTTCCCACGTGCTAAACAAGTTCCCTCCCTGGGGTTAACTTCCGGCCAACATCTGACCACAGACTGATGAGATTAAAGTCCCAGGTAAATTAGAGGAAACTCATCTCCTTGACACAGAGACAGTTGACCCAAACAACTCTAGCTAGCCTTAATAAGATTACAGATCGGCATCTACCTCCTCGGGAGGAAACGGACCGTTGGCAAGAAGCCAAGTTGAAGGCAGCCAGATAGAGATGCAAATAATTCTTAGCAAATATTCTGGAAAAGAAAACCTATGTCAGGAGATAAAAACCCCAAAGCTGTAAAATGAAGGAGGGAGAGGTGAGGCAGGGAAGGAAGAAATTCGAATGCTAGGTGTTGCCTTACAGACCTCATCACAACTCTGTAACAAACACAGCCAGTTGCTGTGTCCTGCAAGTCACCTTGATGACCTGTTGAGTGGTGAGAAGGGGTAGTGGAGAAAGACAGAGGGAAGTTTCTCCTTGAACTCAAATCCCTTGATTTAAATTTTGGCTTCCCTATACTTTTGGGTTGTTACTCAGCCATTTAAAAGAGAGGGTGGGGAAGCTAGATTACAGATCTCACCAGAGCGCCTGGAAGACGAGAGAGGGAAGCAGCCTCAAGGTGTGAGATGTGTGAGCTCATTCGAGCCACGCCTGTGTCCCGAAGCCACAGAGGTTCCTACTGCTGATGGCCAAATTCCACCCTCTCCCCAGATTGCCTGGAAAGAGCTAGGACTTTTAAAAAAGCGTGTTTTAAAAGAGCGAAAAGTAATTAAGATCTAAGAGTTACTCTCTCTGTGGCATTGATCTGAAAGACCGTCAGATTAAAAAGTCACCTAAATCATAATTTATGAGTGTGGGGGTGGTAATTCTACTCCTAACAGGATTTATGATCTTGATTTACGATTTATGAAATATATTCCGCCATCCTATATTTTCACCTCTGCACTGATTGCTCAGGAGCAGTCAGGTGATGTTTATTATTTATTATTCCAGGTGAATGTGGGCATTTGAGACCAAGGGTGGATGTCACCCATCTTCTTCACTGCTCCCTACCCTGTTTTCGAGATAGGGTTTCTCACTGTATGTGAAGCTTACCTCCATGGCAAGACTAGGCAGCCAGCAAGACCCAGTGATCTTCCTGTCAGCTTTCCCAGCTCGAAGATGCATGCTGCTCTGCCTGGCTTTTTGGGTGGGTGCTTGGACCCAGGCTGAGGGGCTCACGCCCACCGGGGAGGAGTTGCAGAGGAAGCCCCCTCCTCTGCCCGCTGAAGGCGTCTTTCAACATGTCCACCAGTCTAACATTCTAGACCTTTGCCTCCGAGTCACATGTACCAGTCTGCGCTAAGACATATCCCAAACCTGAGAATGTGTTTTATCCAAACCCCTCTTGCCTGAAAGGAATAGGCCAGAGACTCTTCTGCATACATGTGTGCTGTGGTTTGGGTATGGAGGGCAGATGGTGACGGCTGAAATAGAAAGAAACAGTCGGAGACAGTCTGTTAATTAAGTGAGCATATACATGAAGAAATAAAATAACAAATATTTTCCCCTATCATGTACATGGATGACCCCTGACAATTTAAATGAAAGAAAGGGCCAAAATGAAGCCTTCTGAGAAAGACTCTTTTTTTTCTTTTCTTTTCTTTTTTGATTTTTTGAGACAGCGTTTCCCTGTGTAGCCTTGGCTGTCCCGGACTCACTCTGTAGACCAGGCTGGCCTCGAAATCACAGAAATCTGCCTGCCTCTGCTTCTCAGAATACTGGGATTACAAGTGTGCACCACCACGCCTTGCTTGAGAAAGACTCTTTCCGGCTTTGATGCGGCTTTGATTTCTAGAACTCTAGTCCACCTATTCAAGCGAAAGAACCACAATTGCCTGGACACATATATCAGGCAGCTAACTCTAATGAGCGTTCTGGTCAGCACTGGTCCCCAAGCATGGAAAACTTTGTACGTCCTTTCCACACACCAACCACCACAAGCTCCAAGACAAGCAAGCTCAGATTTTCTGTTTAACCCATCTTTTTCTCTGCGAGCACAATCCGAGTTTTCTAGCAGCTTTTGCCAGCCCCTTATAAGGCCAGGGAGCTGGAGTTAGAACACGAGGAGTACCCACACGCTTACTTCATATCCTGCAGGAGAGAGAGAGAAAAAAAAAGACGGCATGAGAAATTCTGTTGTCATGAATTGAAATAGTTTTTCACTTCATGTCTAGTCTAGAAGGTCTAATGTCAAATAATAGTCCAACCTGGGTTTGGGCCTGGGGTTTGGATGACTACACGAATCCCAGCGGATGTGGACTGGCATGTTAGTACCTGACGGCGGATGCAGCCCCCACCCTGGAATGAATATAGGCTTCCAAAGGACTTGTTTCCAGAATGTAGCGGGAGGAACAACAGAGACAACTATGTGCCCACACGCTCAGCCATCTGCCGTTCCAACCACACTCCTTCCCCCCCACTTCCTGCAAGTGATTCATCTCTGCTTTTCTGCCTTCTTCAAAGATAACTGTGTAGGCATTTAAGGAGGGGAAAGTCATTACGAAAAGTGGAATCTGGAGTTATTAGGATGAGGTAGGGCAGATTAAACAGTCTGGAATTTCACAAAGCAAACAGTGTGGGGTGCAGACAGGATTCCTGTCTCGCTTCGCGGGGTGCTTCCTTTCAACAGGTACGCGTCCGTCGCCAACAGGTCACACAAGACGGCACGCAAGTTGCTAAAGAACCGAAGAGGAATAAACAGCGGAGGGATTCTGGACAGTCCAACTAGAACCTCCACACGCTTCAACCACCACGCTGACAGCGACTGACCGAGAGCCACTGACTGCTCTATACCAGGCTGTGGGATCTTTATGGCTTTTTCCAGACAGCAGGTTAAATAATAATAATAACAACAACAACCTTCTGTGGAAATCACACTTTGAAAGGAAATGCTGAAAAAAAAAAAAAAAGCCATGGAAGGTGATTGTGACTGTATCCCTGACACCAGAGTATTGACTGCAACATGCTCTGTGGGACGAGCTCAAGCGTGCCAGCCTGTTCTCCGGGTATTCGGGAGGTACTGAGCTACGTCACACTGGAGCCAAGCGCGCCTCAGCTCCAATCCTCACTCTGCTTCCAGCCTCTAAAACATCAAATTGCTAAATCTTTGAGGCCCTCTCTAGTCTCAAGAGGAGACTGTGAGATACCGAAACCTAATCTTTTAGTGGAGTGAGACAAAAGGAGAATGTAACATACTTACGTGGCCCTGAGACAAGGTAGCTAGGTCAAAATGAAATCCCTCTGTTTGTGGTGTTAGAGATATAGCCCTCCCCGTCTCTGTGGGTCTCTCCCTCCTTTCTTTTTCTTTCTTTCTTTCTTTCTTTCTTTCTTTCTTTCTTTCTTTCTTTCTTTCTTTCTTTCTTTCTTTCTTTCTTTCTTTCTCTCTCCCTCTCTCTCTCTTTTTCCTGTCATTGTTTTGTTTTTCCAGACAGGGTTTCTCCATGTAGCTGTCCTGGACTGGCTTTGTAGACCAGGCTGGCCTCACACTGCCTGCCTGCCTCCCAAGTGCTGGGATTAAAGGCCTTCACCACCACATGCGTTCTTCTCCCTGATTTCTTGTCATTTCGTTCAGTCTCTCCTGGGTTCCATATCCTAAGGCTACCAGGGTAAACGACTTAATGGAGAATTAGAGCCTCTGGTCTAGAAGTTCTCAGCCTTCCTAACACTGTAACCCTTTAATACAGTTCCTCAGGGTGTGGGGACTCCCAAACATAAAATTTTTTCTGTTGCTGCTTCATAACTGTAATTTGCTAGTGTTTTGAGTCATAATGTAAATACATGATAAGCAGGATACCTGATATGATATATGACCCCAGTGAAAGAGTCATTTGACACCCCCAAGGTGGTCACAACCCACATGCCGAGAACTGCTGCTCTAGTGCTTTCTGGGGCGACAGGGAAAAGGTAAATGTGTGTGCCCTTCCACCAGGACCACACAGGTAACGCTGTCCTCACTAATTCAAGATAGGGGAAGAACGGAGGAGACACACGGGTCTTGAAAGTGCTTTCTCTACCATAGATGGCAGTCCTGCCCCTTGTGGAATGTGAAGTGTGCCAGGAAGAGTGGATCCTCTGACTTAGGAGAAGATGGAGATACCATGTCATACCAAATTCTTCAAGACTCCAGCATAATACCTCCACTTTCTCATCTGTATGATGGGTGTTAGAACAGTACTTCCATTTTGGGTTGCTGTGACAGCAAAAATCTACACAAAGGGCCATGCACAAGGCTCAGGATGGCCAGTGTTATAGGTTACACTGTTGTTTTTATTATTATTATTATTTCTTGCCAGTAAGTGCTTTTGGTGGACTATTTACTGATTACATACCTTCATTTATTAAGTGGAGTTTTAATGACGATTTTATCTGAGAATCATTTGTTCACTCAGCTCACCCACTCATTTGTTCGTCACCGCCCGCTTACCAGCATCCCAGTCAGTCTGTGCTGGTGTCGCCCTGGACTGGAGAGTTGCTGAGGGGACTTGGGTAAGAAGCTGGGAGACAGTTGTGGGAAGCAAAACCACTCAGGATGTGGTGTAGCAAGTGTCCTTAGGGAAACCCTTATAAAGCACTGCAGAACCCTGAAACCCAAATGGACTTCCCAGAGAATTCCACTCCATAGGATAAGCAGCTCTCAAAATTCAAGCTGAAGAATTTCAGGCAAGAAAGCCAGCTTGAAGGAAACAAAACAACAACAAAACAACTTTATTTAATATTTCATGTGCATTGGTGTGACCGTGTCAGATCTGCTGGAACCAGAATGGTGAGCTGCCCTGAGGATGCTGGGGATTGAACCTGGGACTCCTGGAAAAGCAGCCAGGCCAGTGCTCTTAACCACTGAGCCATCTCTCCAGTTTGACAGTCTCCAGTTTGACACGTGATAGGATTTGTCTATACAGTCTGGAACCTTGTGGATTCCGAAGATCAGGATCAATCCCTTGATGGGGCTGTGGGAGCCGCCTGCAGCTGTGTCCCCACCCCAGGCGGCAGCCTGTCTGTTCCTAAGCCCCAACGGAAGGTAAGCAGCCCTCGGAGTTCAGCGGTGGCTCCTCCATGCTCCAACTACTGTCCACAGCTTCTGCTCCACTGCCAGCTGCAAGACCCTTTCTAACTCCTGTCACAGGCTTTACCTCTGTCCCAGTTCTTCTGGTTTTTTGTTTTGTTTTGTTTTGTTTTTAATGTGGGACTTTGGGTTGTTGTGTATGTGTGTGAAGGCCAAATAACGGCAGAAGGTCATCCTCAGGACCACCATCCAACTCCTTTGAGACAGAGTCTCATTGGCCAGGAGCTCGCCAGTTAGATCTGTGCTTCCTGCCGACACACCCACCATTGCTAGGCTGGTTCTGGTTAAATTCCAGTCTCCATCGTTGCAAGGCCAGGGATTTACCCACTGAGCTATGTCCCCAGCTCGTGTTCCGTTCTGTAGTTAGGTATCTGCCTTGCTTCTTCCTCTACATTCTGCCGGTAAGTTTCTCTAAGACAGAGTCTGTCTTTCCTGTCAGTCCTTCCTGTAGCATAGGTCCTTCCTCTTGTCTCCCAGGTCCAAGCTAGGGCTTGTTAATGGTCACCGCTCACCCCCACTCGGCCCTTTGCAAGTGGAGAACAGACTGACAACTTCTTGCAAGGCCTTGATTACAACTAAATGGCTGAGCAGCCATTATGGCCCAGACATCAACTCCCATTCATAACCTGTTTCAGGCTGCCTGTGGGAACTGTCTTGCTGAGTCTGGTTTGCCTTAGAACTGATAGGTTTCTCAGTATGGATTCTTCGCATAATGAGACCCTTTCATGATTGAGGTCCAGCTGTGCGTATGCTCAGCAGCTCTTCATCCCAGACATTTTCTTAAGCAGTGAGCAGAAGACTGGACACCAATCACATTGCTATCAGCCGCAACTTAAAAACCAAACCAAACCAAACCACCACCACAACAAAAACTTGGGTATAAAGTCACAGGAGGAAATAAAGACCATTTGGAAATTTGAGAACACACATGTTCTTTTCTTTTTCAAGAAGATTTTCAATATTTCAACCTGTTTTAATGCCCGCCCTTCTGGCTGCTTCATTAATAAAAACAGCGGCATCTTCTGATGCTCTTTTTGAAGCAACAGAATTTTGCAAATAAATAAATAATAGAAAAAAGAAACAAAGAAAACAAAGATTCACACAGAAAACTTTTTCCATTTGATGCACCATATTTTTTTTTTTTCTAAGAAAAAATGAATCCTGACTGGAGGGTACTTTGGAGTGAGTATGTTCATAGAAATATTCGGTGAGTCATGCCTGGTTGTTGCACGTCTATTCTGCTGTGTGGGGTTTCCAGAACAATTACATAAGTGTTAACAGAGGCAGGAACTTTTGACATTTGTGGCAGCTTAATGGAGTTCTTCTCATCATTGAAAATATCCTAATTGTTGTTTCCTTAAATTGAAAATGCATAAAGCTGGCAGAGAGGCCTGCATTGACTTTGAGGCATTTCTGTCAAGTATGCTTTGTTGGCAAAGAAACTGGAGGAAACTTGTTTGAAATGAAACCCAGCTGATCAAGCTGCAGCAAACACAGTGATCTAAGTCGAATTATCAAGTAAAAGTTACGTGACAGCAGAAGTATGAGGAGATGTTTTGGCTTTTGTCCTGTTACTACCCATGAAAATGTCCTTTAAACCTCAGCTATCCACAGAACGTGGCTTCCTTGGACAATCTACTAGCATCCACTGAGGGCTTAGGCATGTAGGTCCATTGACAGAGTGTTTACCCACCACACACAAAGCTCTAGGTTTGATCCTTAGCACCACATAAACCCAGCACGGCTTCCACTAATAAAGCCCCAGCACTTGGGACATAGAGGAGGGGATTAAAATTCTAGATGGTTCTAGACCATAGAGTGAGTTTAAGTCAGTGTGGGGTACAAAAGATCCTGTCTCAAACATAATTTTTTAAATGAAAATGAATCACTGAAGAAATAATGAGCTAATCTAGGTACCATTCAAATGCTTATTAAAAATATCAGTGTCAGACAGGTGTGGTGGCACACACCTTTAATTCCAGCAGTCAGGGAGGTAGAGGCAGGTGGATTGCTGTGAGTTTGAGGCCAGCCTGGTCTACAAAGAGAGTCCTGGGCAGCCAAGGCTACACCGAGAAACCCTGTCTCGAAAAACAAAAAACAAAAACAAAAAAAAAAAAAGAATTTTATTTTTCCTTTTAGGTAGCCAGTTTCCAAGATATCTAAAATGAGAAACTAAACAAAAATCTAACAAGATTATGAACTTTTTTTTTTCATCTCAAAAAAATGGTCCCTCAAATCCAAGGGTCTAAGAAGTTCTTATAGAGGCTGGCTCAGAGATGGGTGCATGGCTTTGCTACTGGCTCATTTTTCTGCAGATAAGATATTACAGGTCTGGGTGTTTCTGTAATTATTGGTTCAAAAGACAAAGGACAAAGGGCAAGCAGGCAGTGGGCTCTGACTCATAGAGCCTGTGTCCTGTGAGCTTCTGCTGAGGGGACAGCACAGCCCATGGAGTACATCTGTGCTTGCCCAAGCACTGCTGAATTCTCTCCTCGTGACTCCAAGCACTCAAACACCTTTCCCGAGCTGCAGACCCAACAGCACAGAGCACCTCACAGGGGCGTGGGCGAGGCTGTGTGAACCGTGTGGGCCGTGGCCGCAGAGGTGAGCGCGCAAGAAGGAATGTTGATTTAGTACGTATCGTTGTGACACACAGTCATTCTTCGAGTGTGCTTGTTGACGCTGGAATGTGGCTCACTCTTCCAGGACTGTTTCCAAGAACCTACTTGAACACATATCCTTGGGCCTTTGGGGAGAAGATGGAAAGAGTCATTTAAATGTGTCTCTGCCAAGCTTCTGGATAATATTTTAGGAGAGGAAATGATCCATACTTCGCAAGGCTCGGAGGATGGTGATGGAAGAGGACATTTTTGGTAAATAAGAACTTGCTGCTCATGCTGTTTTTATTACTACGGCTCTAGAATCTAACTTGAAAGCTGTTGTGGCAATCCCTCCAGTGTTTGTTGTTTTTCTCCAGATTACAAAGGCAATTTTGGGTATTTTGTGGTTTCATATGAACTCTAGGGTGCTTCCCCCCCCCTATTTTCTGTGCAGAATAACATGAGGATTTTGATTGCAATTCCATGGAATCTATAAATTTGCTTTTTGTAGAATGGTCATTTTCACAGTATTAATTCTACCAATCCAAGGCTGTCCCCAACAGCTGTCTAACTGGTAACCAACAGCTGGTTAATTGGATTCAAGGTCCAGTTAATAGGAGGAGATTCCTCCTTAGTACTGCAAACATACCTAACTACTGGTGAGGTCATATGCCCTAAAAGGTTTCCTTCCATTACTTTCCCCAGCAAAGGTAATTCTAATCACCTTGTAATTTTTATCAATACAGTTCTGGACTATAACCATTCTACACACTTAGAGACTTATATCCACAGAGAAATGTAGTTCTCACCCCCCCCCAAAGAAGCTTTGTTTTCTCAGCAGACTGAGATCATTACAGAAAGCCATGAATGGTAGAAATGAAGAGAAAAACTGACCCATGTGTCCAAGCCCAGCTTGGACCGCGCCACAGCTCCTGCACTGAAAGCTCCAAGCAGAGGGAGAGCAGAGACCGTATGTGTGAGGGAATGAGGAGGTCGGCTGTGAGAAAACGTCTTTCTGTATACATCCAGGAAATTACGCTCGTGAAATCTCAACAGTATGGTCACCTATACAGGATCTGCACAACGACAACAGAAGGGCTCGCGCCAGTGTGGACGGGGCGAATCTCGCAAGGTCTCACCGCTAGATGAAGAGCTACATGCAATCAATGGCTGTTGAGAAAGGGGGAACCTGGCTAGGCCGTGACAAGACACTTCATGGGATATCTAATTCTGTGGAGTTAGAATAGCTCTAAACATGTGTACATACAAGCAACACTAAGGATACACACATGTTCACATATATAAAAACATGCAAATATACATATGTAACAATAATTCAAATGAGGCCATGAGTCTGAGACTGAGTGGTAAAGACATGAAAGGAGTTGGCAGGAGCTGCTAATGCTGTAGGTAGAGCACTCATGTATGAAATGGTAAAAATAACAGTAATAATTAAAAATTTTTAGAAAGACAGTGCTGTCCAAACCAATGTGAAGTCAGAACACACTGTCAAGATGAACACAAAGACTGTCAGGGGAAATGTCTTGTTTTGCTTTCCTGAAAAGTTTTTCCTCTTACATCTCATAATCTGTGTCCAGTAATCACGAAGACCAGCTCTGCAATCCTCTCTGAGTCTGGCTTCTGCCCTAACTGCTCCACCTTTCCAGCCACTTCATTCGGTGTCTCATGAGCATTTGCCTGGGTTTATTCTTCGAACCTGACTCACTTTCCATCTTATTTCCACAACACACCTCACCAGGGGGATCTATCTTTCCACTGTTTAACAACCGAAACTTACTGTGTTTCTCTACATTCTCAAGGTGCAGACGAAGACTCGTAGATGGTGGGATGGGCTACTCCAGGATCCATTTAATTAACTGTCAATACACCCACCAAACAGGTGCTCACCCATGACTTTTCCATCTTTCTATCATCTCCCTTCACTTTAAAAAGTAAAAATTGTTCCAACATGGGTCAGGCGGCTCTTTGTTGATTATGGAGTAGTGATAGTGCCTGCACTTGACAGTCTCACCAGACTTCCCACAGGTATGAGGGTGAGACAGATACTGAGTTGTCAATCAGTGCATATCCCTAATGTCCTAATTATAGAAGAGGCATTTAAGTGCAGTATACAACATATTTTAACTTATTCGTAGTTTTCAAATCTCCCTTCCTTCTTCAATACATATGGAAGTACTTGAAGAAAGTACCAAAAAAAAAAAAATAGAGTTCATAAGATACCTTTTTCATTGTTGTATGTCCAGACACCGACAGGCATGTGCTGAGAATTCATTATATGAAAGAATGAATGAATGTCACTGGAAGAGAATGCTTTATTTGGCTAGTCTCTAAGCTTTCAGAACGGCCTCCTGAGCCCAGTGTCCCATCACAGTGGTCCGTGGTCTGTTCTTCTGACCCAAAGCTGCTCATCAGTAAGTTCAGCAGCTGTCCCTCTGCTACTTTTCAGGTGCCCCTTAAGGAGGTGGAGAAGCATGAGGCAAAGCCTTTCTTTAGACTTCCATACACCTCTCTCTTTCAGCATCATTTTAGCCTGCATGGGCTCTTTGCACACGTAAAGCTCGTGCTTAGGAGTTCTTGATGAACTACTATCTAACACCATATCTGACATAATCAACAGATCATGCTCTGAAATCTGCTAGATGTGTTGTCCAACATAACCTTACAAATTGCTAGTTCTTTGACCCTGGGTACTTTATAAAACCTTTCTGGATCTCGAATGACATCCGTGGAGAGTTCTACAGTGAAATAACACGAGCAACGATACTTATAATGCCTGGTGTGTGGCAGGTGTCTAGCGACTGTTGGCTCCATCCTGCTTTAGTGCCTCCTGGCTGTAGGGATGAAGACTTAAGGGAAATCATCTGCAATGAAACTGAATGAGGAAATAAGAATGAAATCCAAGCGAACATGCTGCATTGCTCCAATGTGAATTAATATCAATTGCTAGCTTTTTATGTACTACATAGGACAAAGTTAAGAAACAAAAGTTTTAAAGGATCTAGCAAATAGGATTAAAGGAAAAGTTAGTCCATGTATTGCCTGAAGAGCAGCAGACAGCTATTTCTCAATCTAAGACATGCTTCAACATCTTATTTTGTTGCTACAAACTCTCCACCTGTGTGTGTGTGCCTGGTGCTCATGCGCACGCACACACACACACACACACACACACACACAAAACACGCTTGTGGAGGTCAAAGGTAAACTTGCAGCAGTGGGCTCTCTCCTTTTATCATTCGAGTCTCAGGAATCGAAATCATCACCTAGTGGCAAGTGCCTTTCTTTGCTGTGCTGTCTCACTGGCTTTCTTTTCTTTTCTTTAAATAGGCCTTCAATGTATATCCTAGGCTACCCTGTAGCTCAGTGAGTGGTCCAAGCTATCTGATCCTCCTGTCTCAGCCTTGTTGGTATTGGGGTCATAGGCCTAAGCCACTATTCCAGTCAAGCATCTTATTTCAATGAAAAGATTTCTTTCCCAGTAGAGTTGTTTTGTTCCAAATGGGATGCGCTAGGGCAGAACAAGTTGCATTGTGGCCTGATCATTTATCACCTAAGAAGTTACCTGGGTGGAAACAGAGAAACAACTAGTCCTGAGTCTCAGAGTTGGGCAGCTGCCTCCTTGGGAAAAACTGACCCAGCAGCTTTTCTCTGCTCCTTCCAAACTCCCATAGTGTTTTCTTTGTCCACTCAATAAAAGAACCTGCTACATTAGTTATGTACCATATGATGCAATAAAGCACAGCCAGTTCTAGAAAAAGGAACGAGAGAAAATGCTGCTGACATTTTGTGTTTTGTGGGGGCCTTTCCCTTTATGTCACAGCAGCGCAAGCTACATCCGAAGTGCCGATATAGAAATGGATGTCGGATTCTCTCAAGTTAAGTCAAAACTCTGCTGCTTTGGGGGAAACTGCAAACAGTTTGTGTCCTCAGGGAGTCACGATACCCACCATGCCTGCAGCCAACCTTTCTCCACCTCTCCTTTCAACATTTTAAACTGCCTGGGGTAGCCATGTCCACCACACGGATTCAGACTTTGGAAGAAAGAGAAGGAACGAGGCTGAACTGGAAATGTTGAGCTGACCACAGTTAGGGCGACCTCTGTGTGTTTTCCTGGCACCGCTCCACAGCTCTTCCCGCCAAAGAAGCTGCCATATTACTACACGATGTGTAAAGAGATTTGATTTTCTACAAGGGATCCAGATTACTTTTAACGAAAAGATCACAGCAATTCCCTCTTCCTGAACAAAGTGATGTGAGGCACTCAGCAGAAGCTAGGCCTGTCCAGTGCTCTTGGCCTGGAATTCCAGTGTCCAGAGAAGTGACACAGAAACAGAATGGCTTAAATAATTTCATCCCAACAGTCTCAGGACACAGGAAATTACATGATCCCTCAAAGCTGAATTCCCAGCTTGTTTCACATGGATTTTTTTGGTTCTTGTTTTTATTTTAAGAAACCTGATTCTTTGACTTTTCCTTCTTTACCGTGAGCTATTCTAGATTCTTCTAATACATTTGCTTGTTTGCTTAACATATCCTGTGTCAGCTTCAGTTACCCACATCCCAGGATTCTGACCAAAATAGCTCCTCATATGCTTCAGGCTCCAACATACAAGGCTAAAGATTAAACTGTGGGGTGGGAGGTGGAGTCATTGGGTCAAATATTTACCAAGCCACCAAGGTCAATTTTTTTCAGGCCATTCATCTCCCAAATGTTGGCTTTACAGTGTCTCTTACAGGACGGTGACAGCTACACATGGGAGGAAGAGAAACCCTGGAGCCAAGTTTCCTGGAGTCAACTTGATCCCAGGCACCAGGTTCCCTAGTTCTGCCAATCATGAGCACTAGGGATTCTGTGGAGATGTCAGCGGTGCTGATCTACAGAGCAAGTTTCATTCAGTCTTACGAGGCAAAGACAAAGTCACATGGCAATTATGTAAGAAGTTATGATGCAAGAGCAGCCACTGAAGTTAGACCGACTCGTGTTTTGAAAAAGCACTGTGTGGGGATGATTTCAAACTCAGCCCTCCATTAGGAGCCTACACTATCCTTCCATTTGCACAGCAAATTCACTGCTTCCCCAGAAGGGTCAGGTTAATGGTGTTTCAAGGTCATAGTCCTTTGTATTCCTGTAACTTTTGCTATGTTTGGGGGTTATTTTAAGCTTTGGTATAAGAAAAGAACCCGTGATCAATAATAATCAGCCCTCTATCTTTGGAGTTTAGAGAATAAGAGAAAGGAGGAAATGGAGTGCTTAGCAGGGTCTTCTAAAAATTTGCCAAAGTTCTTTCCAATGTGTCCACATGTCTTCTTGTCTTCTCTCTCTCTCTCTCTCTCCTTTCTTCTTTTCTCTTTCCCTCCCTATTTCATCTTTGCTCTGGGTGTCAGTTGGCAACCTGCTGGGGAAGTCACATCTGCATATTCTTTTATTCAACAAACATTTACTGGGCTCCCACTAGGGCCGGGCGCCATATCCTGTATGAGGCACTGGTGAATTAAGCAGTTTGCCTATTTGAGTTTCTATTGGCGTGGAGGGAGACAAAAGCAATCGGGAGGATCTCACAGATCCACTTGGCCCACAGATAGAAAGTGAGTCTAGCATGGTTGGGGATTTGGATGGTTTTTCCAAGTGGAAATGGATACCTGTGTAAATTAACAGTTAGTATATGACATACTCTTAAACTAAGGAAAATTATGGAAAATGGAAATTGCCAACTTCAAAGAAATGCAAAAAGGTAAAAATATATGAGGGGAGCTTTTGTTTCCATGGCCTTATTTCAGTGTTTCTTTGTCTTTCTAGCTGAGGACCTTGACATAAGCACCCTGATTCTGTGAAATGATCTCTGATAATATGGAGACCCTTCTTCTAGTACTATCGCTTGATTTTGTGAGAAGCAACGATCAGGACTTTTCCTAATGTTGCAGGTCAGGCAACTGAAGTTCAGATAACTTCCTCAAGTGTGGTCGTTTACTTCAGATGTGACTAGAAGCTGGGCCTTACCTTTTCCTAGTCAACACTATGGTCCTCGTGCCCACTCCCATCTTGCCTTCATCTTCCTTCCTTCCTTTCTTTCTTTCTTTCTTTCTTTCTTTCTTTCTTTCTTTCTTGCCTTCTTTCTTTGCCTACCACAAAGCACTTTGATTCTGTTGGTTCTGTTGATGTGGGACTGGTCATTATATTCTGACTGGGACACAGAATACCCCTCCCAAATGTCACACATCTCTATTGAACACACACACACCTGCACTTTGCCACTATGGCTTGCCAAAAATTATTTGTTGTTCAAATATACTTTGAGGAAAGCATGAACTCAGGGACTATTCTGGAAAGACTCAAATTTTCATTGCATTTTGTTCATTCATGGGTTGTCACAGGAAAAAGGTCAAAGTGGACATATCCATCTAACTACTTTTTTTTTTCTTTTTTGTAAGTTAGGGACGCCTCAGAGCACCAGTTGCATTCCTACCACTGGAATCACACATGCTAGCACATTACCTCGCAACTGGAGAGAGGCTAGAATAGAGCTTTCGGTATTCGCCTAGGAATTTACAAAGGAATATCTTTTGAAAGCTTGAACAGGAATATTAATGTCAAATAGCATGGAAACTTGACAACCTTGTCCTAAAAACTCAGCTATGAGGTTATCTACTCAATCACAAGAGGCATTTCTGGCATTTCTGTTTGTTTGTTTGTTCGTTTGTTTCGAGACAGGATTTCTCTGTGTGGACAGCCCTAGCTGTCCTGGACTCACTTTGTAGACCAGGCTGTCCTCGAACTCACAGAGATCCGCCTGCCTCTGATTCTGCCTCCAGAGTACAGGGCATTTTTGCAGAACCCAAAATGGGCCATTTCCTAGGAATCTCTGTCTCATGTGGGTCACTTAGTGACAGTAGCCACAGAAAAGGACTGCTTTATAACTATATATTTGTCTCAAGCTTTCAAGGGAGTCCTCTTTGAAAAACTCAAAAGCAGGAAGTTAATTGTTATAATGTGCTAATCAAAAATGGTTCAGATGTTAGTACTTTTATTTTGGTTCCTTTTTTTTTTAAATTAATAGCTCAAAAAAAAAAAGAAAAGAAAAAAAAAAAAAGAACCCACCCACACAGCAGTTAGCAGTCTATCCCCTCTAAAGGAAACATTTTTAGCTCCAAGAAAATTCCTGTTTCTTCCCAAATCTGAACCCACAAGCACAAAAGCTCTGTTTTAGGAAAAGGCTTAGGGCTGGCTGTTTCCACAAGATTAGCCCCATTGATCCGAAGCACCTGTGCTTCTAGAAACATAGGACATTATCCACTTTTTTTTTCTTTTTACCATTTGTTCAGGAAGTTGTGCTTGGACTAATATTATTTATACAGCTGGGTGTGCTGACTAGGAAAGAGAAGATCAAAGTGGTTGGAGATTGTATAACATTTGAGGCGGACTCTGATAATCAATCAGGCCTAGCATACGGACCTGATTACAAAGTAACATCTTAAATTCTGTCGGGATGTTCTGTGAAGGCCCGAGCAGTCAAAAACAGCTGTAATCCACTTCAGATAATATGAGGACCGACTTTTAGAACATTTGCTCTTTTTGTTTTCTCGGTAGTGAGCGCTCATGAGAACGCCAGCATAGCATTAGGCATCGTGAGGGTCCTGGGCTTATTAGGAAAACACATCCAAATGGTTTGTGAGGTCTGTGGAACTCTGCTTGTTGCTTCCCCCTACCCCCACCCCCGTCCCCCCACTACGCCTGTTCAGCCATCTCTCGGGAAGGATGCAGAGCAACTGTCTCTGTTACAGGAAAGCAGCCGGAAGTGCATTTAAAAAGACGCTCATTAAGGGAAACAGCTCTTCCTGTCCCAGTGTCTAACCTTGATTGTTCAATTAAAATACTGGGACTGGAGGGAGAAGCAAGAATCCCCAAACAGGAAGAGTCGGATGGTTTAGGCAAAAAGCAAAAAGAGTTCCACTTCCCAAATTTAAACAAAAATAAACAAATAAAAAAAAATAAGAATAGCAAACAAACACCCCAAGAAAGCCAAGACGCAGTTTCAACTGAAGGATGCAAAGCAGTCTGCGCTCAGGGAGCACCAGGGAGCCTTTCCCAGCAGAGCTGCAAGGGTGGGAATAGCCCTTCAAACCAGGCACCTGGAGCTTGGCAAGGGTCTGCTGTCCGAAAGATGTCTGGCTAGCCGTTTGGAAAGGAATTTGCACAAAAGGCAGAAAGAAAGGGATGTCAGCGTGCCTCTTCCCTGTCTCGGTTGGAAAGCTTCCCCGAGAACTTTTTTTAAAAGGCTGACAGCTAAATTTAACTGGAGCTCAATCACTGAAACGAAGACGGTGCTCTTATGCAACAAATGAACAGTCGCTCCGCCCGGGTTTTCTTCCCCTACAAGGTAATGAATGAATGGTGCAGGCTCCTAGGAGCGCTCCAGCCATTTGGAAATGTTATGAATTCAAGGGAGGCAGGAAATGTGGAAGTCTAGTTCATTGCTAATGTTGTCTTCCGGGGATTGTAGACCTGTAGGTTGAACAGCAGGGTTCCACAGCTGGCGTTGTGTAATAACTGAGCATGCGCAAAATGCTTCGTAGATAGCATTCTCGCTACGATCCATATTTAAGACCATCATTTGTGCTAAGGAGCTGCAAATGTTTTTGTAAGAGAGCTTGCAGGAGCCTCATAACCGGGGACCTGGACTAAACACTCTCTCATGCTATGTTTGCTTCAAGGCAGCCTGGCATTCTCCTCTGCACCAGCGCAATCAGCTTAGATTCTGCAGGTCTGCTTCTGGCTTGGAATGACTTTCCACGTGATTTATATTCTTCAAAAATAAATGTGAAGTCAACAGCAATCAGTCACAAATGCCTGGTATGGAGTGGTGAGAAGGGCCCTTCACCTTTGAAGTTTCCTTCCCCAAACCCATGACCCTCGTCTAACCCTGAAAAAGAAAAAGAAAAAAGCCAATGAGCCCATACAGGAAAACATCTTACAAACCACATCAACGTTCTGCAAATCACCCAGAATGGGGGGGGGGGGATCAGAAAAACTGTCTTAATCCAGAGAAGCCTGACTGGGCCATCAGTGCAACGAGGAGTCTGGACGGGATCCTGGAAGGACGTTAGGAAAACAAACCGTGGAAATCTGGGTCAAGAGTATGCTGTCCATTGTTTCCTTAAGTGGCAGCAACTGTATGCACTCAGGTAAAATATTAATTATTAATGCTAAAATATTAACGCTGATGTGCCCTCTATGAAAACCTGACCAGCGTCACAATTTTTTTTCTATAAATCAAAACGGTTTTAAAAATTGCTTATCAAACAGCAAATGTGCATCATTATCTTGTCTTGTGTTTGTGTTAAACCAATCATGTGAGTCCATTTCTGCTTCAGTTTACTTCTCAGGAGCTGCTATTAGAATTTTCCAACAGGAAAACTGGAACATCAGATAGATTTGGTCTAAGGAAAAAAGGGGCAACAGGAACAGGAGAATTCTCTTCTTGTTCTTAGCCACCTGGCTATACACTCCACAGCTTGGGGCCTGCGTACTGGTGTCCAGCTCTCTCCACAAGGTCCTGGGCAATAAAAAGAATTCCAAGTATGATTTTGTTCAAGGTTTTTGCCTTTTAATAGGGTGCTCACTGGGATTTCCAGTAAACAGGCAGCTAGGAAGATAATCTCTCTGTACCCAAGCCTACTGCACTCCTCACGTCAGCTGCTTCTCATGTGACACAAGGCCGGATGATATTAGGGCAGTGGCGATAAATTCTGATTCTTAGGATTATGACTTCTCAGAGTGATTCAGGGATAGTGTACCTTCTCTTTTCAAAGGTATGAGTTATAGTCAGTGTAGGAGTGATCCTTGGAACTCATTATAGCAGGAGGCAGGCTCTTGTAACTTGCCTTTGGTCTCTAATAACTGAGATGTTGCTGGCAGCTATCTCAACAAGCTCCTCAGTTGTTGCCATGAACCATCACAGCAAACTTTTGGACTCATAAAGCTCTGAGTTCAAGTTCTATCTTCGAAGTTTGTTATTTCCCAGCTGTATGACCTGGGTGGGGCTAACTACAGGTTTTCCAGTAGAGATGATTAAGCTGATAATGGGCTTGCTTCGAAGTCATCAAGAGAATTAACCACTGAAAATACCTGGAATACAGGTCAATGATCTTCCATCTTTCCCTTCCCTTTCTTTCTCACGAAGCCTGGGCAGTGGGGTCAGGCACAGCTTGCACAGTTCAATCCCTTTCACCAATGTCCTCATGAGATTAGCATTTCTAACAGGATCAGGAATTCTTCTAGTTCATTGGTTATTAATCCTGAAGTTTGCAAATCTTCTCTTATGTGTGTAAAATCAAGAATTTAATATTCTCACTGAGCGTGGTAGTACATACCTTTGATCTCAGCACTCAGGGAGGCAGAGGCAGGAGGATCTCTGTGAGTTCGAGGCCATCCTGGTCTACAAAGCAAGTTTCAGGACAACTAGGACTACGTAAAGAAACCCTGTCTTGAAAAACAAACAAAACCAACAAAATAATAAAATATTCTTGTAGGATATATATGCTTATTGTGTTGTTTTCAATGGGACTGTCTCTAACTTTTCAGTCCTAGGAATTGTCTAGGTGGCTTTCTTGCTAAATCTAACATTGATTGAGCCCAGGAGCTAGGCAAAGTAGACAGTAAAAAAGATGGCTTAAAACGAGAAAGGAACTAGCTGCCGATAGATGTCTCGCAGCCAAAAGTGCCAGCATGTCTCAGGACAACCACACCAAGCAAGAAGCAAGACTGATTGAGAGGCAGCAGCTTAAACAGACAGACAAAGGCAGGGCAGGAAGAGAAGAGCCTCTTGAGACAGAAAGGGCCTGGAGGTGAAGAGGCTGGAGCAGTTCCAGTATGAAAACAGGAGGAAGCTTTTCCAGCTCCTGCCCTTTGTATTTGTGAAAGACAGCTGCTCTTACAGGAAGGGCGCTTCCATTATGGCAAGTAGACCAAGCATCTGTTCAGTCAGGCCTTACAGTGTGGCCTGCTCAGTTCGGCCATGTACACCCAGCTGACAGAATGGCTTTTAGGGATCTTTCAATGTTCGATACAAAAGGATCTTCCCAACCATGAGACCGGGGTGGTGGTAGGGAGGTGGGGTGGTAATGGAAGTAGAAGACACTAAAAGTGGTTCTTGCTGTACTATTTTGGAGAACTTTTATTTCATCTTTAAAAGGTGTATGAGAGAGAGAGAGACAGAGAGAGAGACAGAGAGAGAGAGAGAATGTGCCTGTGCACAAACATGCAGCTACCTCCCCACAAAAGCCAGAAGAGGAAGTCAAATTCCCTGTAGCCTTGAGCTAGAGTCCCAGGCAGTTTCGTCCGAGCTACCTGACTTGGTTACTGGAAACTGAGCCTCCAGGGGAACAAGGGCTCCAGGCCCTTGGTTGATTTTTTTTTCCCCCTTGGATGCTGAAGATCAAATCTAGTGTCTCATGAACGCTAAGCATGGGCTCTGCCACAGAGCCAAATTTGAATCTGAGGGCCACCTAAACAAACAAATGTCATCTATAACCCCAGTGATGAAAAATACCATTAACATTGTAACTTTTACTGTCTTTTAAATTTTTTTTTTTTTTATAGCCAGGCGTGGTTGGGCGTGGTTGGACACGCCTGTAATCTCAGCACTCAGGGAGGCAGAGGCAGGTGGATCACTGTGAGTTCGAGATCAGCCTGGTCTTCCAGGGCATACAGAGAAAGCCTGTCTCAAAAATATAAAAAAAATTTTAAAAAAGTTTTAATTTTCAACACACAGTTATATAGAGCTCATAATAGTGCCTTACATCTTTAATTCCAGCACGTGGGAGCCAGGAAGACCATGAGTTCAAGGTTAGCTTTAGCTACATAGCAATTCAAAGCCAGCCTAAGCTGCTTGAGACTCTACCTCGAGAAATTAAGGGGGTCTGGTGGGCAGGGAATATGACTTGCCTTGTATGAACAAGGCTCACATTCAACCTCACATTCAACTGAAAAAAGTATAGTAGAAAATGTGAAAAAATAGGAAATATTATTTATAAATTATTCCTTCTTCATTACTATTAGAATTTTGGTATATTCCCCTAAGTTTATTTCTCTGTTTCTATAAATAATATTCTTTACATGGAAAAGTTATAAACACTGTATATGCAATTTAACACTGGAACACGTTCACCTGTTCATCACAGGTGTTCATCACCTGTTCATCACCTGTTCATCACAAAATATCTCAAGATTACAAGTTTTCTCTTTAAATGTGTTTCATTTTGAATCTCAAGCTGATATCACAAAGAACAATTACATTGTTTCTATATTCTTCTGCCATTGGGATTTAGTTTATTTCCGGATTTTGTTACTTGAAATAACAATGTGATCATAGTGCTACTGCAACACTTTAAAAAAATTATTCTGAGGCAACTTAGGAAATAGTTTAACAACCTGGAGCACCATGTGGTTTGGGCTATGCAAATAGCCCTTTTCTGATGCTGCACTTGGCAACCTGGGATCCTTATCCTGACATCTCTCTCTGAACAGTGAACATGGTTGCAGCCCAGAAAAACTGTCCTCACTGAGCTGCATCCACACCCTTCCCTGAACAATGGAATATGTTCCTCTTCCTTTTAGTGACTACCAAACTTAGATTCTATTCATTTATACTCTGAGTGGGTAAAGATCTGAGAATAGGAGGCCAGTTCAGCCTGACTTGGTTTTCAGTGTATGCACAATAAGATAAAACTGTGTCCCCAAGTGAACTCTTGGGCAGAATCTCTTATTTGCCTTCTTATGGCGATGCATAATTAGGTGTGTATATGATGGAAGTCGGCTGTATCATGGGAAAGGGTATGTGCGCTGGAGGAGATGCTTATATAACAATCTGTTGGTCAAATAGAGAGCCATCCAACTCAGTCCATGGTAATCAAACTTCTCTTTCTGTTGAATCCCACAGAAAGAAGACACAGTCAATAGCTGGGAGCCTCGAGTGTTCTCACATGTCTCACTCTTGACAGTGTGATGTTTGCCTTGTTGTTGTTGTTTTTTAAAGATTTTTTTTATTATTATTTATACAACATTCTGCCTGCACGCCAGATCTTACTATAGATGATTATGAGCCACCATGTGGTTGCTGGGAATTGAACTCAGGACCTTAGGAAGAACAGCACGTGTTCTTAACCTCTGAGCCATCTCTCCAGCCATGCCTTGTCATTTTATGACTAAAGTTTCCTTGATACTTTTGCAAATCTATATAAGCCTTTCTTTCAGCTCTTTGAGTAAGAGGCCAAGGAACCAAGGAACCGGAAACACCAGGCTCAGGTCCCAGTCATTGATAACAATCCTGGAAATAGCATGATTTTGTTTATGCCAAGTTGTTTCTATGTATATAATAGAGATGTTTTGAGTGTTTCATACATATAGGGTACAGAGATACCCAATGAATTAGATACAGGCCCTGAATGTGGGAAAAACACATCAATGCAGTGAGGCTGGTGCACACTCACATACAGTATGCATAGTTTGATTGACCTTCTAGTAGGGAGTTTCAGGCCCTGTGGGCTAAAGCACAAAATAATTTCCACTGTGTTTGGTACCTTGTAAGTACCCAATAACAAAATGGTGATGACTGCAGCCAGCTAATTTCTGGCAGGATCATCTAAGTGTTTTTCTGTGATTCACATTCACAGGAAAATAAAATCAAGAGAGCAACAAAAAGGACCTCGTGAAGAAAAAAAAAAAAGTTGCTACACCAACATACAGCAAAGACTGTCAGATCCCTTCCAGTCTATAAATAAAGAACAGAAACTCCTGGAGTCAGTTCTAATGACACAATGTCATCCCAGCTTTAATGCTGTCAGGCAGAATGACCTTGCTCTCCTGTCAGACAGAGCCATTTCCAGGTAACAGGTAGGCAAGCTGGCTATATGTCTATTTCTGAAACAACCCACACAGCTGTATACACATTTTGATCTGATTTGATATAACTTTAAGAGCCACAACACAAAAGGGAACTCTGAAATTTTCCATAGGTAAGTGTTCTGGCACAGATTTCTTGCTTTCCCTCACTGCCTTCGGCGGCCAGGACCTCGGACCTGAACAATGGTTAATGTTTAAAAAGGATTCGGTGTGTTCTGCTTAATGACCTGTTCATTTCCCCTTCCTGCCAGTGCAGGCCTCAAGGAAGAGCTCTTCATATGACTTGAAAACACACAAGGAGCGATGATGCTCCGGTTACGGTTTACGGGGGAAGTTGCTTGAAGATAAGGGAGCTGTATCTTTAAGGAAACACTGGAATTGAGTTGATGTGGACCTTTGTGGGCGTAGGTTTACTGTAGTGTGTGGAAATAACCCACAGCCACCGCTGAGATGTGCATATGGATTGCGGACAGGAAATGAAGGAAATGCTGCATAAAACGGAAACAGTGGGATGTAAAAAAAAAAAAAATACCAAAGAGAGGCTCTCTGGGTGGAAATTGGTCAGAACACCATGGTCTAGATGTCAAATCCAGAACCCGGTCTGTTGGGTCCTTCAGCTACCTTCCTCTCTGTTATTAACCCTATTTCTCACTACTCCCCCATACCACGTTCTGTGAGGACCAGCCAGTGCAGAGCCTAACATTTCCTATAAACTCCTATGTACTCAGTCCTTTCCCCATCAACACTATTGGTTCCAATTCAGTCTTTATAACCCCGAACTCTTCTTTTCCTGTGACCTCACCGGCAGTCCCTTGTCACAGCAGACCTTCAGCAGTGACCTGTCAATGACTTGTTCATGATGACTGTGGATTCACTTGTGCCTGGTACTGGGCTTGGTTCTGAGGCTACACAGGTTTTAAATCTCAGTCATTACCCTCAGGGAGGTCACAGTTCACTTGGAAAAATATCCTAACAAAATATGGCAAGTGCAAAGGTCAAGACAGGCATGTGGAAGAGAGTCATCCTTTGGGGTGTCAGAAGGCTTCCTGGAAAGACTGATGTCAGAGCTGAGTTTTCTGGGAAGAGGAAACATCAAGTAGGTGAAGGAAGGTGGGAACTATACAGATAATGTGTGCCCCGAGCCGTGTAGGTTGGCAGCAGGTGAGGTGAATGGAGTGCTATGTCGTGCCGAAGCATGGAACTTTCACAGGATGAGTATGTCTCTGAATATGGCCGTCTTTTCCTACAGCTGAATTATCTGAGCTCTCCCAGGGCCTTTGTTTTCTGTTTTGCTCTGCCTTTTTCTCTGTGGCTCTGTTGTAGTCCCCAGGGAATTTTCAGGGAGTCTGGTCTACCATCCTGCGAGTGCCTTGCCGGCTCACTGACCAGCTCTTGCCCCATTGCCCATCACTGCCCTCAGGATCCTGTGCGGCCGTGGAAAAATGTATCGTGCTTTCAGCTGCAAGCCTTCAGTCGGCTGTCAGGCGGACCTGAGACCTCGTGAGAGCCTGACTCAGTGTGGGCATGTGTGCCCGAAAAAGCACCAGACCTCACACAGAAATTCCACCAGTCCCCACAGCCTCCCCACTATTTTTCCCTTTTAGCCTTTGTTATGAAGGATTACATTTTGGATTTAAAATCCCACTGACCGATATGGTATTTCTATTAATATTTCATTGAGTAATAATATAAAAAGCAAGTACAGACTATGAGTATTATGCCATCCTACAGACAGGAGGTAATCAGTATTTTAATTAAGATATAAAAATTGGTGTGGTGGGTACATTTTATTGCTATGGTTCTCAACTCCAACACTGTCAAGCAACCCTGGGTGAGTCACAGTCTTGCCTGGATTCATCTGACTTTAAAGATGGGAAGAATTTGTGGGCAACAAACAGCGTGGTCCAAACCTTTGAGAGCCCTACTGCATCCCTCATCCTCACAGAGAGAAGGCTGGGCTCCCGCAGTGAAGGCTCAGGCATGTGCGCACTTTCCCTGGCCTCACATTGCCTGGCACCTAAGTAAATAGACTCCATATATTCCACTGCTGCTGGATTGTCATCATTCATGCTCAGTTAAGTCCCAGATGTCTTCCACCAATGCCTGGGGTCAGGAGTGGAGTGAGGGTGGAGTTATAGAAAAACAGGGTAGACTCAAAGACAGAAAAAAAAAAAGAAAAAAGAACACTGAAACCAGCACTGGGCAAATTTTATGGGCTCGGTTGTTTCAAAACAATCACTTCAAAGTTATAGCTTTAAAATCACACATACACGTACACACACATATACACATACACAAACACACAAAAGGAAGAAAGGAAAGAATGAAAGAAAGAGGCAACATTCTGCCTCATATGTTCCTTGGAACAGTAGGAGTGGAACCTGTCTTTGGAAAGAAGACAGGAAAATCCTGGAGCTGAAAAAGCCGGAGAGCCAAGTAGGGGATTTTGGTCACTGAGTCCATTGCTTTTAGAACTCTCAAACAGCAAATATGGGAACTTATAAGCCAAGGAAAGACCTAAATAATACCATACCCTGAAAAGGAAACTATTAACCTGCTTGAAATGTCGCAGCTCCATTCCAAAGCTTGGTGGTATCTTAATGAGCAAACACCCAACGATAAGATGGTTGAGTAGAAGCCACTTACGCTCAAGGCTGCATCACTGAGACTGAGAAGACAAACAGTGATTTCTCATCCCTAGTAACTAGAATCCTTAGTAACCAAACAATCAGTTTCGAGCACCTTAGAAGATGTATGTGAGCTTGACATGGTGGCGTGCACCTGTGATCCCAGAACTCTGGGAGGCAGAGACAGGTGGATCTCTGTGAGTTTGAGGCCAGCCTGGTCTACAAAGTGAGTCCACCATGACAGCCAAGGCTACACAGAGAAACTCTGTCTCAAAAAACCAAACCAAACTTAAACCCAACAACAAAAGAAGAGATATTGAATACTCTGGGGAAAAAAAGCATGTCCTTACTGTCTTGATAACTCATGAAGACATTTCCTTATTCAAATTTTCCTTTCTGGAAGGTTCTGGAGAACTCATCAAAGACAGAAACCTTGGCAGCCATGATGTTTCTTGCACCAAGGACTACTTCAACTAGGTGCTCAATTCATACTTGTTTCTGTACGTTCTGTGAACTGCTTCGTTCATTTCCAACCTCTCCTCCTTCTCACACATGAATGGGATGTCAGGAACACTGGAAATGCTTTTCCAGTCTTTGGTGGCCTTTCCCATCTTTGAAGACAACAGGGATGGAACCAGAAGCAGGAGGGTTATTTCTTAACATATGTTAAGATAATTACAGGACAATGCCTGAATTTCTCAACTAGAGGAGCACCGTGGGGGAGAGTACCTTCTGAATGCCGTTTGAAGCACAGTCGTGGTTAAATCCAAGTTCAAAGCAATTCTCCAGCCAACAGTGCATTTTACAGATAACTTTATGGTATTGTTGAAAACACTCCTTTAATCTGTTGCAAAATACCAACACTCTTTCAGGGGCTTTATCAATATCATCAAACACCAGACAGGGAAAATTTGGGAACTCTTCAAATTCTTTGGATAGATAAATCCTGCAGAGAGATACAGGGAGTTCAAAATTACCCAGTCTTCCATTCCACAAGTCAACAAACTAAAATTGGTGGAAATGTGATCTGCCTAAGGTCACAAGGCCAGTTAGAGGTTAAGTAGGTTGGATGACCCTGCTTCTAATGCTCTACAGTATGGTGGATCTGGTTTTTAAAAAGTGTACTTAGGTTCCTACTATATCCTTAATGTGTTTGAGATACAAAGACAGGCATGATGAGGTTCCTAAGGGGCACACATTCAAAGAAGGAATGAGAAACAGGAGACAGTCTACCTGTGTAACAGTTTAGACTGACGGACCCTACAAGGGTCTCTACAAGACCCTTGTAGAGAGTGAGGTATCCAGTTTGAGTCCAAAATTTGAACAGATGATGATAACTCAAGAATCAAGTAATATTTCCCCAAAATAAATAATATCAAAACTCTTGCTGATTTTTTTTCTTTTGACTCAGGTTTCCCCGTGGCTCAGAAAAATACTTAGAAAGACACTAAATATACTAAGGATATACTGAAAGTATATCTTTTTTTTTTTTCATCATTGATTCTTCCCAAACAAGCCTGATGACCTGAGTTCTGTCTGTCCTGGCAACCCAAGTTAAAAAAAAAAAAGAGAGAGAGAGAGAGATGTGCCCAACAGCGTTGCCAGCAGTCCTGGGGGAGATGGAAGACAGACACAATATTAGTAGAAGAATGGATGGACTAAGAACATATAACATTGAATGGGGTCACACAATCTCAGAAAAATATGTATGTTTTCTCTCATATGCAGAACCTAGCCACTAATATATACACATATATGTAAACAATATACCTACGGGTGTGATAAAGAGAACAAGAAAGGCTAAATGTAAGCTGAGTGGTGGTGGCACACACCTTTAGTTTCAGCACTCCAGAAGCAAAAGCAGGCAGATCTCTGTGAGTTCAAGACTAGCCTTGAAAGGAGATCTAAGACAGCCAAGGCTACACAAAGAAACCCTGTCTTGAAAAACCAAGGGGAGTGGGGGAAGAAAGGTTAAATGTTAGGAGGTGAAGAAGGACTGAGTGCAGGTGGGGAGCATGACAGAGGATGTAAAACTGTTCCTAGTTCTACTTCTATCATGGAGTTCTCATTTTTTGTGATAGAGAAGTACATATAGTGAAAGTAAAAAATCCAACGTGAAGCTCTACAGCTTCAAACTGGCTATACTAAGTATAAAAGAGTTCACTGAAATGTGTAGACTCAAGGGATTTTAATTTGTAATTTTAAAAACACATTTATTTATTTATTTATTTATCTATTTATTTAATGTCACATGCATTAGTGTTTGTGTGCATGTACGTCTGTATGAGGGTGTCCAATCCTGTAGAACTGGAGTTACATTCAGCTCTGATCTGCCATGTGCATACTGGGAATTGAACACCAGATCCTCTGGAAGAGCAGCTGGTGTTTTTCACCCCTAAGCCATCTCTGAATCCCTTGCAAGTTTTTAGTTTATTATATACTACCTTGAGCTTTGGTGCTTCTTTTCTCCACATTCTTAACCTTGAGCAAAGGCCTCAGTCTCGTTTCCAAGGAGTTTAATGAAGTCACAATTGGGTCAAGGGAGAAAAGGAGTTGCTTGTGTGTGTCTAGCAGAAATGCAAGGTCTTCAAGCTTTGTTTGCAAAAGGCCTACAGGGCAGCAAGGCCTTGATCTTTGTTAGCATCTATAGGTCTTTGTGGTCTTCCATGCTGAGAAAAATGAGGTCCTCAAGTTTAAGAAATGCTTAAAATATTACAGTCAAGATGAAAGATGAAATTAATATACTTAAAGCCCAAGGCAAACATCACTGGATTCCAAGGCCCGTGATGGATGCTCAGTTTCACAAGTGATCTGATCACCACAGAGCTTAGCTGTCTCTTTTCTTCCCAAAAATCCTCTCCAGAGCTGTCAGCAAATTCATTTGTCGAATTTGGTCGTTTTACTTGAGCAAATGGCTTGTACAACACTCCCACTCCCCAAAAGTCCTGATCTCCCCATCCCCCACACACACCCCATCCCTCGGCTGCCTGTTCCTTTTGTCACAAAAAGGTACACAAAGGATGATTCTAAAATCTTATTATCATGAATTTGCTAGCTTTGGACAAATGCCTAGCTCTGGGAAAGAAGGATAGAGGCAGAGGAAGAAAATATCTTACAAATGATCGCTAAAATTCAGTTCATCCAGCTAACCCTGTCTGGAGGATGCTTTCTCCTTGCAGCCCATGAAGTCCAGAGCCAATTGATGAAGTATCTATGGCCCAGCAAATAGTAGCCTGTGTCCACAGTTAGCTAATTTACAAATTCAAATTCAAAGCACCAGGCTTTCTTAGTCTAGCAACCTGCCTTTTCACATTCAGAAAGTTTTCTCTAGTAAGTGTGTTCCATCTTTTACTGGCCAGGAGAGATAAATTTATCCATTTATTTTTGGTCCTCCTAATTTCCGCCATTGTTAAGGAAGACAGTGTGTGTGTATTCAGACAAGTGGATAAGAAGATAGAAAAATTCAGGAGTGATGGAAGTCAAGACTGCCATCCAAAGGGGCAAAAATATCACTACCATGGACTGCCAGCAAGAAATAACATGGTATTTTTGAAAGGATGGGTGTATATGGAGAAGTGTGGAAAGTCTAAATGATAATACACATAAAATAAAGCTCTGAAAGTGGCTTTTAAAATTATATATAGATAAACTTTTCCAAAGTCACATGTAAATACAGGGAAAAGAATGGCAGCTTTGGACAGTGAGTTCAGGAACATAAGTATGACATTAAAGCCATAATCCTGGGTTGGGGATCTATGGTAATTGGTAGAGGCCATTCCTTGCATGTCCAAGACTGCTGGACTTGGTTTAACAATACAAAGAAGATAGAGGAGAAAGTGAATGAAGACAGCTTGCTCCCAGAGCTGTGTTAGCGAAAAGAATGAGTCCATGCTCTGAAAGTGGAAATGCAACCAACAGAAGGAAATCATCTACCCATTTTTAAGGGAGGGAAATAAAAGTAGTTTGAAGGCTAATGAAAATGACCCACAGGAAAGACAGAAGAAAACTGATAATGAAGGAGACATAAGAGAGACTTAGCAAAGCAGTGTAATTAGATAGGCCAGAGCCATAGAGGAGCAAGCTTTTCTGCCTCCAAGAGCCTGAGTTAAGGACACGGCCTCAGAGAGTGGAAAGCGAATTGTGGAAACTTCCAGTAACATCTGTTTTCTCACAGGAATAGGAAGCAATGCTATCAGCTGAGAGTGGGAAGACTGGAAAAGCAGAAGGAGTTGTCTAAGGAAATGTGATATGATTACTGGGACGGATGAAAGAGGGAAACAGATATTATTCAGGACAAGGGGGAAAAAAGAAAGAAAAATACGTGTGCACTTTCACTTGGCATTGCTGCATCTGGGAATTTTTCTTAAGGAAACTATCAAGAATCTTTGCCAAGTTGTTCACTGGCAGGGCTTTCCTTAGGGGAATAAGTTTGGAAGAGTTGGCTCTAGCCACTGATTAATTAATCATCACAGCCTCTCCGCCGACGTAGGTAGTGAACATATTAATGTAAAAAGCTGTGGTCATGGGCCTTTAACCCTCGCCACTTAGGAGGCTTCTCTGAGCTAGAGAGTGAGTTTAAGACCAGACGGGACACCCTAGTGAGAGCCTGTCTCAAAAACTGAAAAGGAAAGGTGGGTGTGAGGCTCAGTGGTAGGACTAGCCTGGCACACAAGGTGCAGGGCTCAAGCTTCAGTATAAAAGAAAAAGGAGGGAACACCGACCATCTATTTAGAAGAAAAAGAAACTTTTACATCTGTCTGTTAAGTGTCTCTGTGTTTACATTTGTTCTTTCTTAGCATGGATGATGGAATGCCTTTTTGTTTGTTTGTTTTGGTGACTGAGTTTTTCTTTGATAAGCAGAATGGAAATGTGTAATGAGACAGCAGTAAAAATTTCCTGTTTCTATGACATGTGGCTCCTTTGTTTGGGGAATGCTGGAGATGCCTGAAGCCTCTCTTGTGCCTGTTTTGAGCTTCCTTAAGGTCACAGCAGCCTAGTAATGCCGTAGTGTCACCAGCTACACCAATACCACTAGAACCATGATGACAAAAGCAATATATAAGCCAGGCATGGTGGTGCATGCCTTGAGTTCCAGCATTTGGGAGTCAGAGGCAGGCAGATCTCTGTGAGTTCAAGGCCAGATTGGTCTACAAAGAGAGTTCAAGACAACAAAGACTACACAGAGAAACCCTGTCTCTAAAAAACAAACAACCAAAAAAAAAATTTGTTGTTTGTGTTTGGTTTTTGAGACAGGGTTTCTCTGTGTCACATTGGCTGAGGAGTCTATATTTTACCTGTGTGATTGTTTGTTTTAAAATACTTTAGCCCAGTGTAGTAGATCACCCTTATGATTCCAGCAGTTTGAAGCTGAAGCAGGAGGATTACTCTGAGTTTGACACCAGCTTGGGCTAAAAAGGGAGACTCTTACTCAAAAAAGCCAAAAATAGCTCTTTTTCACATACCTTGATAAGGTATTTTTCCTACACTAAAACTATCTAGTTGACTGAAGATGCCAATATTTTGCAAATAGAAATGAAAATACATTGGTAATATAAATAACTCTTAAGAATTATCTCTGGATTTAGAGAAATGGTTTATATCATTAGTATTATTAATTTTCTGCTTGTAATACTAAATTATTAATTGGAATGGGTAAAGGTGTGTGTGTGTGTGTGTGTGTGTGTGTGTGTGTGTGTGTGTTTATTTTGGTTTGAGCATTCAGGAAAACAGACTGAAGGTAGTAGTGGTGCATGCCTTTATTACCAGCACTCAGGAGGCGGAGGCAGGTAGACCACTGTGAGTTCAAGGCCAGGTCTACATCTAGAGTTCCAGGACAGCCAGGGCTGCAAAGAGAAACCCTGTCTCAAAAAACCAAATGAAAATCAAATCAAATCAAAGCAAAGGAGACTGAATTGGTATCTCAGCCTTTCACGTTACTTACTTTTTCATGTGTCACAATCTGTTTGTTCTTTTTTTTTTTTAAATCATTTTTAGAAAGAAAGTAACATATTTCATCTCTCCCTCCTGTGTTTTGCTGTTACCTCTAATTATCAGTTCAATGGGTGATTAATAAATGTATAAGGTGACCAGATCAAAATCAACTTTTACACCAGTTAATTAACATATGGGATGTACTCACAGGAGTCAATACCAGAAGGTATTAGCAAAGAGAATGTTAGCGTCAGCCTGACATTCCATGCCCGTTGGGGTCTGTTGGCTCTTAAGCCTGGGTCCCTGGACTCTCCCGACCTTCCTTTTTCTAGATCCAACTCAAGTATTGCCTGTCAATCCTGTGGTGAGTGTGTGAGGTCTGGTTCTCCCCAGGCGTTTGCTGGAAGGCCTGACTAGGGGCCGGGATGGAGCAGTCTGCAGTCGTGTCTGCCTGGGCCTGGCTCTTGCTGACATGTGATCCCAGGCTTGTCTGTATTTCTGAGGCTTAACTTAGATTGGGACGCCTAACAACTTAGATCAAATCACACCTACTGGTTTGTTAGAGGGAACTACCAAAATTTACTAGAATGACCATCTTAATTTTCTCTTGGCCAGTCGCTCCAAGTAAAAATGTGGTAAACATATGTGTCCACAGTGGATGAGTTCATGTAAACCAGGGAGGGAGTGCGTTTTATAACTCCAGCACTTTAGAGGCAGGGGGAAAAGGATTAGGAGTTACATAGAAAACCCAGCCTGCCTTGGTTACACGAGACCCTGCCTTAAAAGAACAAAAACAAGCTGGGAGGGGATGGCACACGCCTTTAATCCCAGCACTAGGGAGTCAGAGGCAGGCAGCTCTGAGTTTGAGGCCAGCCTGGTCTGGTCTACAGAGTGAGTTCCAGGACAGCTGGGGCTGCACAGAAAAACCCTGTCTAAAAAAACAAAAACAAACCAATCCCCTGCTCCTACCACCACCACCAAAAGAACAAAAACAAAACAAAACAAAAAAAAACATAAAACAATGATTCTCCAAACAAATAAGTAATAAATAGATGAATGTAAAATCACAAAGAATTTTGGTTTTATTGATCTGTTGTTTCATAATTTAAATATAAAATGTGTGTCACCTCTGACATGGCTTTAGCCCCCAGCCATCTCTCTTTTAAATGAATTGGTTCCCAGGGCCCACCTCCATGGCTTCTGGTTCAGCCTCTTCTCCCAGCCTCCGGGTAGGACGAGGCCACAGCCTTGTTTCCGGTGAGACACTTCCCTTGGAAACAGCTTCCCCAGAATTGCGAGTTGCCCCAGCACACTTGTAGCTCCCTGGGCCCCTCCCAATTGCTGTTAGTGGTTGGATAAGACGGGGCACTTTTGAAGTTAAAACTCATCCAGAGTGAGGGTTTGGGCAGAGCTGCAATCAGCAGGGCAGATCAGTGGATGTGTGAGTAGGCACTAGAAACATGACCCAGCGTAAACTCATAGTTTGATATTACACAATTGCATTGTATAACTTGTTTAACAGCAGACCTGGTACTTCCTGAATATGTCAGTCATAAGACACCCTTTTCTACTAGGAGAGGGAGAAAAAGGTATTTTCTTCCCATTCCTGATCAAGCAAATTATCGAGCTGAGGAAATCTGGTCACTTCAGGACTATACTTTCTTGGGGGTGTATTATTTGTTTTCTTGTTCCTGTGTAGGGCTGGAGTGAGGGCAGCTATTATACTGAAGTGGAGACACTTAACCTCCACTTTACTGTGACAGGCATATCTGCTTGGTTTTGAGGAGAGAGCAAAGTGAATCCTGCCAACACTGGGACAGACTGACCTTGCATGCTCCCTGATACTACATTCTGAAGAAACATATGATTTTTGCCACATACCTGGCCAAATGCATATGTCAATCAAAGGGACCTAGCACAGAAACCCAAATTCTTCAAAACAATGGTCAAACCTTTAGAAAGCACAGAGGTGGTAAAAGTAAATAAAACAAGAGCGTAGAATCATCGCAGATGGAAGAGACATCACAAGCAAATGCAATGCATAATCTCAGATTGCATTCTAGAAACAGAAGGAAACCGTATTTTCCGCCCCATGTATATCCGGCCAGTAGGTGATTGTGAATGTGAAAGAAATGGGTGGGTTAAACAGTGACATTAGATGACGGTACCACACCAGTATCAACTTCCTGCTTTCATTGATTTGCTTTTGGCCTCCAACTCACTTTGTCGAGGAGGACGACCTTGAACACTCCCGCTCCTGCCTCAATCTCCCAATTGCTGGGATTACAGGTGTGCGTTACCACACCTGGCTTATTTGCTGCTGGCATTCAACCAACGAGCCTCATCCAGCCTGAAGTTCTCACTTTCATAACTGAACTGAGGTTATGTAGAACATCCTTGTCTGTTAAAAATTCACATTGACAGTTCCAGTGGCCAGAAGCACCATGTCTCTAATTTTCAGTTGTCTCAGAAAGATAATGACTGACAGATCCTTGATGGTGGCCAATCAAAGCTGACAAAACCTTAGCAAGGGGGGGCATTTGAGCAAAAGGTAGATAGCAATCCTTTCTATTATTTTCCATCTTTTCTTTAAGTCTGGATTTAAAACAGAACGTGAAGGAAGTAGAACTACTAAGTGTATTTGTTTTGTTTTTCAAGACAGGGTTTCTCTGTGTAGCCTTGGCTGTCCTGGAACTCACTCTGTAGACTAGGCTGTCCTTGAACTCAAGATCAACCTGCTTCTGCCTCCTGAGTACTGGGATTAAAGGTGTGCTCCACCATAGTCGATAGATTTTTTTAAAAAATCTATCTTTTTTAAAAAATATGTAATGTATATGAGTGCTCTATCTGTATGTACTCCTGCATGCCAGAAGATCATATTATAGATGGTTGTGAGCCACCATGTGGGTGCTGGAAATTGAACTCTGGACTGCTGGAAGAGCAGCCGGTGCTCTTAACCACTGAGCCATCTCTCCAGCCCCTATCAAATCTATCTTAAACCCAAGTAGTTAGGTGACTTAACCATTGCTGTGAAGAGAGTGCTCACTGTGTTGTATTTATAAGTCCTCCTGAAAATATCTATCTCCGTGGAGACAGACCTGTGCAAAAGTCTAGCTGAGTAGATTATATGGTAACTCCTCCATCATACCATATCCATCTGCAGATGGATATGATTCATCCGCAGATCTTACTGAGCTAGACTGTGGCTCTGGAAGAATGGTGGTATATGTGCCAGTGAGGCAAGCCGTCCTCCGAGCCATCTTCTAAGTTTCAGCGCTCAGGAGTGGGTCTGGGAGAAAGGAAGGAAATTCTTCATCTTGTTCTTGTTCTCTTTTCCAAATTCTAATCCCAGGATCTCTTGTTGCTTTCCGTACACATGAAGGCAGGCTTGGGACAGGATCTCTTGTTGCTTTCCGTACACATGAAGCCAGGCTTGGGACACCTTTGTATTATACTCAGAGTATCCCAGATGTAACCCCCTGACAGAGGGAAGTAGGATTGTCCCACTTGCTTGAGCTCATCTGGGCTCGTCCCTGTTGCCACAGGGGCCCCACTCATCTACTTCACAACGGGGCAAGTGGGTGGAATGGTCTTTAGAACAGCCTCAGAGTCTGTTAAGTGGAGCCACAGAGCCCTGCACTGTTTTCCATCTCCGGCAACTCGGTCTGGGGCATAGAAGGGGTTCCTTGAGCATAATCCCTTCCTCTTCTGGGATGGAGAAGAAAGAACAGGGACGGGCCGCTCAGGAGGGGCGATAGGACGAGGTCAAGAAGACAAGCACTTAGCAGAAGTGTCTTAGTGATAAAGCAACTGTGCAGCGTGTGGGGGCCCCCCAGATTCCGCTCCAGCACCACACACAAAGGGAAAAAACAAAAGAGCGGAAAAGCCAACCAGAAGCCCTGCACAGGCTTTCCCGTGCCCTTCCCTCCCTTCTCTCTTAAATCGACGCTTTCACACCCTTGGATTTTCCTTTCTCTAGCCCCACCCAGGTTTCCTGTAAGCCCTGGCTTTGGCGCACACTACTTAGTGTTGACCTACATTCCGGACACTTCTGAAAGGAACAAAGTTTCCTCACAGTTCCCTCCCTGGAGCTTGAATTCCAAAGGTTATTTTCTTGAAGCCGTAGTCTTAACCTTTTGCCTCATAATTTTGAAGTAAAAGCTTTTTCAAGGCAGGTCCCCACAAAGTGCTAAGAACTGAACAACGCATCATTATGACCTTGGCGTCTATTTCCAAGTGCCACTGGCCAATTTAAACATCTGTAACTTTGCATGGGTCAGCCAGGCTGTGATCACGCTGGAGTTGATTCTAACAGTAAGCAGCAACTTTAACTCAAGTCAAATATTCCCTCTTTCCCTTGAAACAGCCAATATTACTATCACACGTAGAGTGCTTTTCGCAGGATTAGATGGCCTTGAACATGGGCCATTTCTCATTCATGGTGGTGAAAGTGAGATTTTGCAGTCAGTCAGTGCTTTAGGAACTCCCAGGCTTGGGAAGCAGGTGTTTAATTTTATGTCATTTTCTTTCTATTTTTTTTATCTTCTATCTTTCTGTCTCTGTCTGTCTGTCCGTTTCTCTGTCTCTGACTCTCTCTCGCGCTCTGGGTGTGTGTGTGTGTGTGTGTGTGTGTGCTCAGCCATGTGTGCAGGAGTCTGAGGAGATATGAGGTTAACTCAGATATCATTCTTAAGGAGCTGCGTACCATCTACCTTATTTGTTGAGATAGGTTGGTCTGCAGTTTATCCATTAGATAAACTGGCTGGCCAGCAAACTTTTTTGACCAGAGATCCTTTTGTCTCTACCTTCCTCCCCAGTGTTGGCATTATAGGCGCTTGCCATGATGCCCTTGGTTTTCTTTGCTTTGCTTTTTAAATGTGGATTCTTGAGGTTGAACTCAGGTCCTCGGGTTTATACAACACAGAGTGATCCAGCTCCCAGCTCCCCTATGCACACCTTTTTAATGTAACACTTTCAACACCTAAATTTATAGCATTATTGATAACTGGTACTCATACTGACATAGAAGTGAATTGGATTAGAAACTTTTGAGGTCACCCATGAATACTAGCAGCTTCTCAAAGTCTGTCTTTGGCCAAAGCTTGTCAAATGTCAGACCTGCTGCCTGTAATTTTGATGACTGCAATAGTTCTAAGGAGCTCCAGCACTTGATTTTGGTTTTTGGTTCAGGTAGTTTAGCCTAGACCATAACTCCTTACTTTTCTAACCAGCTTCTTTCCTGGTTGGACATAATTTCCTGGGTTGACATAATTGAGCGCCTGACTTCCTTAGCTTTGCATTTGTCCTTTAAAACGACCTCCTTTCAGTGAAATGAGCTAAATGCATCCATTACCTTTCAGTCTAACAGCTGTCAGTGTCCCCTGTCAATTTTTTTGGATCTGCATCATACAGCCAGCTTTATGAGGTGGCAGCCAGTGTCTTCATCCCTTGCACATGCGAGTTTTTCCCCAAGCACACTTCTAAATTTGTGTCTCACCTCTATAGCGTCACCAGCAAAGGTCAGAGGGCAACTTGAACTGAGTGTCATGTTCTTCAGCAGAGCCCTTGAAAACATGAACACATCCCTTTTTATTTGACAATGATCAGAATCAAGACTTCTATACCCAATCAGCTGCATGGAAGCCGGGGATTGGTAGACCCAGACTTTTGAAAAGGAACAAAAATGGATGATTATCAGCGTGTTCATAGAGGGAATGCAATGTGATTTCCTACTGTTTTTTTTTTTTTCACTAGCCTTTTCTATTGCAGCAGATAATCAAGAGCCTAGCTCTCACTTCAAGCTTCAGAGGGAGTCCTGGTAGAACTAAAAGCTAACATGTTTGAATTTACTACCTTTAGTGTGTGTGTTGTTTCTGACTTGGGACAAATGGCTGAGTTCCATTTGATACTTAACATATCAAAGCAGACCTGGTTGACAGGTTCTCCCAGCATCTCTCAGTCCCTACCCGGTTAGGGTATGGCTGCCATACCCCACCCTCGCCCTGAAATCTCCAACCCAGGGGCTGGGGAGCCCTTCCCCCCAGAGGCTCTTCCCTATGTAAACCAGACTTTCTGGTTACCCACACTTGTTTTTTGTACCTTTGTCCTCCTGACTACTGCAAGCCATCTTTCCCCTCTCCCCCTTCCCACATGGCCCAGCTCAGTCTGGTCATGTCCATTCTGGATGCCTTCAGATGGCCCTGTCCCCGCCTCTACCTACACTCTTCCTTTTATCCTTAATAAACTTTCTCTTTCCCCATACCTAGAAGAAGTCATGTCCTTTCCTTTCCCTTATTTCTTTTTTAATTCAATACTCAACACACACACACAGCTGCAAGTAATTGAAAACCTCATAGGGCTTAATCCATGGGGACAATATTTAAATTAACGAAAGGCAAGGTTTTGCTTTTGGTTTTCTACCACATTTCAAAATCTGTAACTTTCCTCTAGAAGTCTGCTTAGCATTTTATACAACTCTGTTTAAGACTGAGTGAGGGTCCTGAAAATCTTGAACAACTAGCAGACTTCCTGTCATGCCTCATTCACCAGCACAAGGGCACAAGGCCAGCCAGGGCCTCAGGGGAGGCAAGGAAGTGACTATCTGGCAAACAACGGAAGTAAGTTATCGAGACTGGGCTGGTTTCACTGTGTTCACCACATAAAGTTTTATTATTAAAATTAATGGATGTTATTTTTGGAGAGAGGGGACAGGATCTTGCCAGCCTTCTGTTTCAGCCCCCTGAGGGCTGATATTACAGGCATGTACCACCATACAAGCTTAATAAGCAATTATGAAAGTTCAGGAAAATACAATGAAAACTTCCTCTCACATTGCTACCCAAAGACGCTTCTCCATACATCATTTTAACTGTTCTAATCACATTACTTGGAAGAGGTGGTTTCTACTTACTATCTGATTATTTAAGACTATGGGTTTTAAAGTTTTTTGGTGATCCCTCTTTATCTTTTTATGCGCATTGGTGGTTTGCCTGCACATATGTCTTTGTGAAGGTGTCAGATCCCCTGGAACAGGAGTATACAGACAGGTGTGAGCTGCCATGTGGGTGCTGGGAACTAAACCTCAGTCCTCTGGAAGAGCAGACAGCGCTGCTCTTAACCTCTGGGCCATCTCTCCAGCCTTCGCGACTTTAGGGTTTCTGAAATCTGTTTAGTGTTTTGAAACGTTAAATAGAAACTGCAGACGGCAGCATAGAACAGTGGGTAGGTTAGAAAGCAGGGGTTTGAGAAGGATAGATTGCTCCTTTCTTTGGCTTGGGTTAGTGGCATTCCCACATGGCATAGTCAACGCTGGGTTTCCATCTCCGTAAAACAAAGGGGCAAGCCTCACTGGTTCTGCATTCTCAGCTCTGTGAGGAGGCGAAAGATGAGCCTCTGAGCACACGTGTCTCGCTGTCTGGATTCAGACCTAAACGGCAGGCGTGGTCCCAAAGACAAGTAGGTCAGGTGAGTGGAAGTGGCTGCCTGTGATGCCTAATACTTAACAAAGCTCTAAGCAAAATACAGCATGTGACACTAGTTCTCCCTCTTCTCCACAGAAGCCAGTGACTTAGCATTCGATGTAAAATGGTTTTTGTAGGCTTAGCACCAAATTTAGAAACAAACAAACAGAACAAAACACTAAAGGCCAAATCAACCATGTCTGCCGAGTTTGTAACTCTAGCTAAGGGGCAGCTAGGCTGGCCAAGCTTGGTAAGGGATGTAGGCAAGGGAGGTTAAGAAGATTGCTTTTGAGGCGGGCTCCTGGCTATATTAACCGGCGCACACGGGCCTAAGTCACCTCATGGTTCTGTTAATGGTCAACGTTGTACAGGAGTTTCGTTTTTCTAGCTTTTTACATTTGCAAAGTCATTTCTTGCTTCCCTTGCTGGGTCCACGAGGCCCTTTGTGGTTTGAGTTGAGCTTTGATATGCTCTCTGAAAAGTGGCTGGCACCAGCGACGGTCAGGCCTTCCTGCTCCTTTCATATATATTTTTCCTGCTCACATCTGGATCCACATCAAATCCCAGAGTCTTTTACCTTAATCACTGGTTAAGCTGAAGATGAAAATGATGAAAGTCTCAGACAGGTGCTGCCTTGCGAGAATGCCACCTGGAGCGCCTGACACTCTCCTTCCCCATCAATCTCTCCTCTTCACACGGAAAACAAGACTCCCTAGTCTCCTCTGGATAAAAGTGGTGCAGAAGAGGGGATTTAACTTTGAACTCTCTGTGTGATTCCTGCCTTTGACACAGTCATTATTAAAGAGTCCCGAAGAAGCAAAAGCCCCCTGCAACACCAGGCTTCTAAATGATTCATCTCAGAGACCTTGATATTCAATCCAGGTGTAGAAATAAACAGCGCGGCCCTCGGGCTCTATCCCTAGGCTTGGAAAAGCTTCAGTGAAATTCTATATCGAAGGCCCGGGCACTTCCCTGACTTTCTCTTTGTTCTACTAACTTTTTATCTCTGAAAAGCAAAGGGATTTCCTCCAGGGATTAAGCAGAGGAAACAACCTCAGGTAGGATAGTGTTTCATTAGAACTAATTCAGGCAAAAGTATCCTGAAGCCATCTCAGCAAAAAGTCCTTCCTCCCAACCTTGGACTGCTCCCCAAAATCCAGCATCCAGCAGGCTGAGTGAGGTCTTTCTGTTTCCTGTCTCCCCAACAGGAGGAACTGGGCAAAAAGAATAAAGCAGATGAGTGTCTCAACAGAAAACAAACCTTTTTCCTCTTACTTTTTTTTCAAAACTTTTACTGTTTTGTGGATAATACTATTTTGAAATAATTTTAAAAGCAGTAGATGACTGCTTTTGGTTTAAAGTAAAGAAACGGGGGTTGGGGGGAACATTTCTTCCCCCTGCCTGCCTCCTTCCCTCCATCTGTCCCTCCCTTTCCCCTCAGTCCTGGTTTCTGATTAATTTTCTTGTGACAGCTCATAGATGCAGGCAGGCAAAGAATGCCAGAGCAGGCTGCTGTTTGC
Source organism: Meriones unguiculatus (assembly GCF_030254825.1). Lineage (NCBI taxonomy): Eukaryota > Metazoa > Chordata > Mammalia > Rodentia > Muridae > Meriones > Meriones unguiculatus. The sequence goes on along the minus strand of NC_083350.1, from coordinate 107,062,484 downwards.
CTGGAGTGCAAAACCCTCTTCTGATCTGCTCTACTTTAGTTTTATCACAAGCCTGAGGTCTGCAGAAAGACTAAGTGTGACAATAAAGGATAAGAATTTGTGTCAAAGAGGGCTGGGGGTTTAGCTCAGTGGTGGAATGCTTGCCCTGGGTTCAGTCTTGGTTTCCAAGGTGTAGTGGTGGTGGTGGTGTGTGTGTGTTTGTCAATGTTGCTATGGGATGGTAGCCTGGCTCATCCATCTCCAGCCAGCCTAAAACTAGATGAAAACACATTTAGCCATGATGCAAGGTCACTAACAGTCTCTGAAACAGTAATATAAAGTACATCCCTGGCAGGCTGGTTTCTCACAGTTTACAGTCCCCTTTGTCATCACGCACTTGAAAATCTTCAACGACAACTGTAATGGTTGGGTCTCTAATGTAACCATGTTTGAAATTCCTTCTGAAGTGAAACATATTTTTTTCTCTTTTGATCAATGATTACTATTCAAATTTTCAAAAATCACTTGTCTTTAGTTTTCTTTGGCTCCTACCTCACTGATGGTGACTCTACATTTTTAGAGAGGTGACCCCCTATCTAATTTGATTCCTAACACTTCTCTTTTCATTTACTCCTCAGTACATTTCGGGGCTTAAATATTTTTTACTACAACTTAAATTCTCTTCTTCACTTTTCCTGTATTATCAGACATTAAAAAAAGCTTACTCTTAGAATGTATGGTACACAAAATATTGAATAAAATTTTATATCATAAGGAATAGAACACAAAAGTGGTCCATCTTCATTTCCTTTAGTAACAAGACTAATTAGTTTACACAGAAATGGCTTTGCATGATTTTTTTTTAAGATATTGGTAGTTTTAATTTTGCTATAAATTATATTCCTATACATTATTATGCATGCACTTTTGTTTTCAAAGCTTAAAGTTTTTCAATGGTCCATATCTCTTATTGCTGGTTATGAAACACACTTTATTTTGTGAAGTCTCAAATAATGATTTGCTTTTTCAAATAGGGCTCAGTGTGCAGCCCTGGCTGGCCTCTTAACTCTGAGATCTAGCTGCTTTTGTCTTTTGAGTGCTGGGATTATACGCCTTGGCCACCCCCAGGCTAGAGTGTCTGTTTTTAGCAGGAAAAATGTTTGAGAGCTGACCCCACCTTTACAATATAGGCACACACACTCTCCCTTCCCCCTCTGTCCCTGCACTGACCTCTGCCTTTTGGCAAGCCATTGACCTATTTTCCTAGTAAGCCCAGGCTGCAATTGTTACCTGGTTGAGTCATAGTTGGAGACAACCCGGCAATCACGCTATGTTCCTAGAGTTCAATGCTCAGTGTACAATCACAAACCCTCTGGTGTGTGGAATCTAAAAACCGGTCACTTGCTGACAAAGCATAAGCCATTTGGGAAAATAAACATACTCTGACCTGGTGGTATACTGTCACTTAAAATCTACTGTAGATCCATCAACTTTTTGTCGTACTACTCAGTTTGCTCAGGGTTAATTTATGATTAAATTGTCCAAAGCCTCCAAATACTTGACTCACCTTTGCCTTCCGGCAGTTAGATACTTCTGTGTAGAGACAGATGGTTTATCTTCCAGTCCCCCTGCATGTGTGAAATTCCTCCCGCCCAGGAAAGAAATGTGAGGTAGGGATCTGGGCTGCCTTATCTTTAGAGAAAAAGCAGTGAGCAAATACTATTTGTTTTTCAAATAGCCAAAGGGCCGGGAAGAAGAGTTCCAGGCAAATCTTTTTCTTAATGACACTTACTTGATTCACATTCCAGCTGCCTCCTCCACTTCCTGTGCTTGCCAAGCTTTCAGTTAAGATGATCGCGGCATTAGTATTCTGAGTTCCTCTGGAGTTATTCAAGGGCTAGCATTTGGCCAGCACCCAAATGTTTTCTTTGTATGAAATGCTAATTTCTTTTATGTACTTATTCTTTTTGTCGAATTTAAAAAATGAAATATTAATATAGTATTAACCATCACACTTTCATTCCCCACCTCTTTAATATTAGTCTGTGTTCCTTCTAGTGACTAGGAAATCATATTCCTTGTAAATAGAGTCCCGTGACAGAGTGGATACACAGCAGTGACAGCTCACAGTTACTCAACACTTTCTGTGTAAACCATTTCAAAGACAACGTATTTGATTCTTTTCACCTTTCAGAAGTACGGAAAGCTTCATGGATATTTCTCTACGGGTCCACTAGCAGAGAGCCCAGGTTGAATCTGGCTTTAAAGAATGCAGGTGACTACTGAGCTATGGAGCAAGCAGCAGGACTCGATAATACCCACTCATTCTTAAATACATGTAACATTAAATTTTTTTAACATAGGCTGTTTCAGTTCACTCACTCTACTTTTTCATTTATTTATTTATTTATTTATTTATTTTTCAAGACAGGGTTTCTCTGTGTAGCTACCCTGGATTTGCTTTGTAGACCAGGCTGGCCCCGAACTCACAGTTCACCTGCCTCTGCCTCCCTGAGTGCTGGAATAACAGGTGTGCACCACTGCAGCCGGCAGTCACTCTGCTTTTAACTGCTTCTGGCTCTATGAGCAGAGCCGTGTTTTGAAAACACCTGAAATGAAAACCCTCTTATTTCAACAACCCACTGCTGAGCTGCTCCTATGAAGCAAGTGGCAAAGGGTGAATATGTGAGTGGATCTTTGTGTGTGCATATACATGTGACTGCATGTGTGTGTGAGCATGCGCATATGTATGAGTGTATGTGTGTGTGTGAGTGTGTGTGTGTGTGTGTGTGTGTGTGTGTATAGACAACAGGAAGTGGAGATGTCTAAGCGGAATCCAATCCCTTCACCCCAGCTAGAGGAAGAAGCATGTCCACTCAGGCAGGTGTTTGCAATTACAGCAAGACAAGCTAGCATCTGAGCTGCAGTATGAAATCTCTAACTTTTATGCACCACTAGGTCACTCAAGAATTATGAAAAAAAAATCTGTGAGCCAAGTCAAAGAACTCAGCAGCAGTTGGACTCAGATCTTCCCCAGGGTAAGTGGCTCATCTCTGTAGCCACACAGCAGCTTCAGCCTGTCCCACACTGTAGATCCTTTGTAAAGCCCAGAAATACTGCTATGCGATCAATCATGACTGTAGAACTGTAGCATGTCTGTCTTTCTCCATAGCAGTTAGGTGCATTACCTACTGAGTAGCACAAACATCAGATTTTATCCAGAGTGGGTTTTCAAGTTCACTAAATCAACTTTTTAATCTTTTCTCTTTACTTTGTTCTGTTTTAAGATAGGACTTTCCTATGAAGTTGAGGCTGGTCTCAAACCTGCAACTTTTCTTTTTCAGCCTCCTTGGTGCTGGGGACCCCTGGCGTGGATCATCTAAACAATATTCTTCTGTACAGTTTGAGAAAAAAAAAAAGCCACTAGATTTAAAAATTAAAATTAGAAATAATCTAGAAATGAGATGCAACCTAATCTTTGCAATGTTGAGATAACAGAGAGGCCATTAGACTGAGGCAGTGCTGGTACTCTGAGCATCTCTGAAGAAAATGCAGAGTGTAGTCATATTCCAGTGTAGCCAATCAGAAAGCACAACTTTTAGTGGCAATTACATGGTTACTGATGCTACTGATTTCTTTCTTGCTTCCTCTAATACCTTGTAAATGTTTTCTCTTGTGCTGCTGGGTGAAATGCTTTTTATCGTTTTGAGGCATGACTCTTGAGTCCCTGTCCACCCAAACAAATAATAGCAGGAGCATGGGAATATGGAGAGTATGTACAATACACGCTTGCATGAAAATGTCCTTATATAACATCATATCATAAACAATGGTTGTGTAGAATGAAATTAAAACAATTCAGAAACCAATAGATGTTTAAGGTGATAGAAGCTACTTAACCTGATTTGAAGATTCTATATTATACACTTGCACTTACTATCGATGTATAGCTCACAAATACATATAATTATTTGTTCACTAAAATAAATTACTGTTGTGCATGGTGGCATACGCTTGTAATCCCAGCCCTCAGGAGGGCAGGACCGAGGGATCATGAATTTGAGTCCAGCTGAGGCTACATAGCAAGACTACGCTTCAAAACAAACAAAATTTAAAAAGTAATAAAAAGACCAATAAAATTTTTCACTATGCTCCACTATAATCATTTAACAGGAGCATCAAGCTAACAAGAACTTAAAAAAAAACAATCCCTTGAAGCCATCAACATCTGTTAATGCAACTTGAATGAGTCCAAGAGAAGAATTTATAAGCAGCAGAAAGAAAATCTTAGCAAGCAACTAGGCAGAAAGTTTGAGTGCCGCCATGTATTTGGCGAGGCAGTTTATTAAGGAGAAAGTTCTGTTAGGGAACGTCAGGCAGCATTCCTGCCTGGAGGACAGGCCTGCTGGAGAGACAGGGAGATTAGACGAGAGGGGCTTCAGAGGAAGCCTGGTCAGGGGGATAGGGAGGCTCCTGTTTCTGTCTGGTAGTCTGGACTTGAACAGAAGCCGTTTGGCAATGCCTTCAAGGCAGACAACTCCAATCAAGGGAGGCAAGAAGACCCTGTAGGCAGATGGGCGTGGCTTAATGAAGATGACCTAGAGGGAAGGACTAGCAGGGTTAGGGGTGAGCAGACGGTCTGTGCAATTAAGCTTCTTCCTGTGAGATGGTGCCATGCTTTGTTGCAATTGCTTTTTACACAGTCTCTTGGTGACCCAGCTGGCCTCGTGCCTCAACTTGGTGAACACTGAGGATTATATACAGGTCTGTGCACCATGCCATGCCTGGCTGAGACTCATGCTTTGTTGACTCAGGCTTTTCTGGAACCACGCTAGCCAGCTGTGCAAGGGTGAGAAGGGGTGACAGAAGGGAGACAAATTATATGGGTCACCTGGAGTGATCTGTGCAAGTGATGACAATGACTTGGATGATTCGGGAGCCGGAGGTGGTGAGGGGTGACTTGCTGAAGGAAGGAACTATGTATGAGATAAAGGAATTAGGATTACTTCAAGTGCTGGATTTGAGCAATGAAGGGAAGGTCTTCACTTTTGAGGTGGTGAAGGCTAGGCAGGAGCTCCTGGTGATGTAGTGATTGGGGGTGATTATTTGGTGATGCCTGTGAAGGTCTCCCCCAACACTGGACATGTGACTCATGCTTTTAATATCAGCTCCTGGGAGGCATAGGCAGTTAGAGAGTCTGAGCTTGAGGCAAGCCAGGTCTATATATAGCAAGTTTCAGGTCAGTCAGGGCTTCACAAAGGTTTTGTTTTGAGATAAGGTCTCATGTAGCCCAGGCTGGCCTTGATGTCCTACTTCTGCCTCTACGTCTCCAGGGCTGGATTACACATGTGCTGGCAGCCCAGCTGCTTATTAGAGCTCTAAGAGAAGATGCTGAAGTCAGGAAGCAGAGGCCGCTGGTGTTGATGAAGGAGATTCCTCAAGAGATGGGAAAACAGAGGTTGGGGAAATCATAAAATGATTTTCCCTTAACAAATGTTCAGGGTATTTCTGATTTTTTGTTTGTATATTTGTTTTGTTTTTTGAGACAGGGTTTCTCTGTGTAGTCCTGGAACTCACTCTGTAGATCAGGCTGACCTCACACTTAAGAGATCTGCCTGCCTCTGCCTCCCAAGTGCTGAGATTAAAGTTCTGCACCACCACTGCCTGGCTATTATTTTTGTTCTTATTACCTTTTATCAAGGATCTGTGAAGATGAAGGAAGCATGTGGCCACCTCAGGTTGTCAGAGGCAGCTGAAGCTGGATCTGTAAATGGGAGCCCAAAGGCCAGGAGCAACCAAATCCCCTTAAGCTTATTGCAGACCAGGGCACAGGGCCTCTTCTAGAGCTGGTGAGTCAGGAGCAAGAGCTGGAGATAAGGCCCTGAATTCTGGAGCTCTCCAGGAGATTGGTACACACACTGTGGCCTAGGTGAGTGTAATAAGAAGGTTAGCATTTCCAGATTTTAAATATTTTAAAAGGAGAAGACATTAATTATTGTTCTTTAAAAAGAGAAGTATCTTTATTGTTTGAAGCATAAAAAGAGTAAATAAAAGTTGGTATTACATTTCATGTTTTTGTAATTTTCTCAGTGGAGGTATAAAAATACACGGCCACTTAGTTCTGTGAGCTTGTGAAAATGTCTAGACGGCCACACTTAGAGGACAGAAAAGGCATTTACAGTATACAGTTTTATACAGCTCATAGGCATATAACTGAAGCTAGTGGGAGAAAAATGTCTGCATTCCCACTTCAGTTCTTCTTTTTCAGTACACAGATAGCACTTGTGCCTGCTACACAGACGTGTCTGGCCTTCATTCTTCATGCCCAAAACCAGCTGCCTTGAAATTGCCTCTTTTTTACTTTGATTTCCATTTTGTTCAAGATAAAAAAACATTCTTAACTTGTAACCAAGATCTTTAGAATGCCTAACTTGTTTTCATTTCAAATCACAATTCATCAAAATAAAATAGACAGTACAAATTATTTTCTAAATAAAAATGCACTTATTCAGCCACCAGCTTCACCCTAAGCAATGGCATATGTGATTCATGTATAGCTACATCTGCTTTTCATCATTTGGCTTTTGGCACACTGAAATCACACAAGCTGTACAAACTGTGAGCACACGTTTAGTATGACCCAGACCACTCAGGGCTCACCTGTAACAGAAGAGCTTTGCATGGTACCCATTACTACCAGACAAGGAAAAGCCCTGCTGTCAGTGAGCACTGTTGCTAATTGAGATAAGATTATTCTGGGAGAATTCTGAGGGACCATCTTTTCAAGGCATTAGAAAAGTGTAGTTCTTTTGTGGACCTGAAAGAAATATGAGCCAGCTCAATTACACTTTTTTTTACATTTCAGGTGCTATTTGAGAGCAGTGAATGATTTCACCTCCAGGGTGCTGTTCACCTAAGAAATACACTAACTACCTTCAGGAATTGCCTGAACATGGTCAATCTGAAATGATTTAACAATAAAGTCTAGAGATCTGCTTACTTTCCTGGTGGGCATTTGCATATTAAATAAAAACTGACATTTCAAATAATATGGGGTGGAAGGGAATGGGGTAATTTAAATGTTCATAACTTTCTTACTGCAATCATACCTAGAAGGAGCTTAAATTGATCCTTGACATTGATTTACGTGTTTAAGCCAGTCCTTAAAAATGACTTGACCCTTTCATTCTATGGCTCACCCTCTGAAGAAACACGGAAACTAGTATGGTGGGGGGTGTGGGATGCCTTGCCGCCTTCCCGAGTGAGAACATTTCTTCATTTATTGGCCTGTTGCTCACACACTTTCCTGGTCAACTTCTCTGCTGGATGACATTGTAAAGCTTTTGCTGATTTTCAAGGCAGTCTTTTAGCTTATCTTCTGTCAAAGTCAGGCGCTGCTCCAGAATTGAAACAGTCTGCGAGAAAAGGACGACAGTGTCAGTGCCCTGTAACCCGGGGATTAGTGTGGTGATGAGGACGTCGTCATAGGAGACCCTTTTTGGGACTTGGATATAAATCATCTGCCTCCACATTGACTAAAAAACTGGGCTCCCAGCTTAGTGTGCTGTTGAGCCCACCTGCAGAGCAAAGCATTGTCAACTAGTGAGGAAATTAAAAGAAAAAAACCTAACCCAACCCAAACAAAACAACTGATGCGTCTGAAGAGAAAGGGGTGTAAGACAGGCCTCTGGAGAATGTTCTTATATATGATCTTCCTGAACTCAGGGTCAGGGATGAGGTCATCCACAGTTTTCTAAGAAGAAGCTACACATTCCTGGCCCAGGCACTACTGACATGTCACCACTGGCCATTTTGTCACAGTCTGTCTTGTAGTGACAGATGGCAGGGAGATCACTACAGAAAACAGCAAGACTGCTACTGGCAGTTCGGTGGGAGGACTGAAGGGTCGAGAATGTCTAAGCTAAGCTGCTGCTGGCCACAAGGACTCGCATATACGGAGATGTTAAATTTGGGAAAAATATCATTGTGATATTGTCCAGTCTTTTATAGCCTTTCTTTAAATGAAACAAAACTAAAGCCAATCCCCTTTTAAATTATAAACTAAACTATGGACTAGGAAGCCACATAAAACTCAAGTGCTTACTACGTTGCCCTAAGAGGCCAGCTGTCACTGTAGCCATGACCTAGAACTCTCCAAGCGGCTTTCAGTTTCTATCCCTTACTCTTCCATCCTGGGCTTTATTTACGCCAACCCTTAAATCACTTTCTTACATTTCCTTATGCTTTTAATTCTCAAATGTTCCCACCTTTCCCTTCCTTTTCTTGACAGTCAACCATCAGCAGGCTCAGGGCATTTGTTGGTGACATTTATAATGATCTGTACTGCAGCGACTATCCAATTAGCATAAAGCTCACTCTACTAGTCTCCTCTGTTGGTCCGGGGAAGGCTGCAGGGTCCTAAGCCAGAGCCACTGCACATCTATTTCCTCATGAGCAGGCACAGTGGCAGTGCCAGGTGTCTCTCCCTTCAGAAATGTTCAGTGACTAGTCAATGAGGGAATGGAAATGATAATTTGTCACTAAAATTCATTTCTTAATTGGCACACTTTCTCACGATTTATTTATTTATTTATCTATCTATCTATCTATCTATCTATCTATCTATCTATTTTTCTATTTATTTATTTATTATTTATACAGTATTCTGCCTGCATGTGTGCCTGTAGGCCAGAAGAGGGTACCAGAACTCATTATAGATCTCATTTGAGCCACCACGTGGTTGCTGGGAATTGAACTCAGGACCTTTGGAAAAACCTCTTAACCTCTGCACTATCACTCTAGCTCCCGTAATTGATATACTTTACAAATAAAAGGGGTTTTTGTTTGTTTTGTTTGTTTGTTTTTTGGTATTTTTGTTTTTCAAAACAGGGTTTCTCTTTGTAGCCTTGTCCTGGAACTCAATCTGTAGACCAGGCTGGCCTCGAACTCACAGAGATCAGCTTGTCTCTTCCTCTCCCCAACACCCGCACCTGAGTCCTAGGATTAAAGGTGTGCACCAACACTGCATAGATAAGAGTTCTTAAAAGAGGGAGGGAAGAAGAGAGGAGAGGAGAGGTGGGTGGGAGGGAGGGAGGGAAGGAGGGAGAGAGAGAGAGAGCAAGTGAGAGAGGAGGGTGCATTCTCTTATTGACTTGGTTACTCAGTAGTAGAGTTGATACAGGGAAGGCAAACAAGGTAAATGTCAAGACAAAGAGTGACTGTCCTTCCTTCTCAGAAGGTCATAGTCCTCATTTAAGAGCTTTTGCTTTCAGGTTCCATACAACAGTTCATCATTACATAAAGATAGTTGTGATACTAATAATATTTTCTTAAATGTCTATTATGTACCAAGTAACCTGCCAGATACTACATATACACCTGTATTATGATAGTTATGCATGCTAAAGTTGTTGGTGTGTACATTATCACTATCTTTAATGCTAATTCCTTTGTCTGCCACTGACAGTCAACTTGATCTTGCTTCTCCCCTGTCTCTCTGTAGTAGTTATAAACCCTGCAGCTTGACGATGGCTTCGGACAGGTTTGATTTGTGTGCGACTAGCTCATACTCCCTGTTCGTCATCTGCAGGCATGCTCCATTTTGCCTTCACCTCTTTAATATATAAAAGGAAATGAGCCCTGTAGAGTTAACAATAGCACAACCATAGGGGAACGTAATGAGACATGAAGTGATCCATTAATTGTGAGCCAGGAAAAGAGGAGAAAGGAGCCACAGAGGTGAGGGACAGGGAGGGAAGAGATTCATTTGGAGAGTCCTCAGGAAGATCTGACCGACAGGCCACAGGGAAGAAAGTCCTGTTAACTAAAACTGAATCTGGCATCTGAAAGGTCAGTAGTTTTTAAAGGGAAAGAAATGTCTGGTAAACACAGGGAGGTCCCCATTAGCACACAATTTCTTTTCTCTTTTTCTTTTTTAATTTAAATTTATTTTTAAGAATTTATTCACTTTACATCCCCATTGTAGCCCCCTCCCTCCATTTCTCTCCCCCCCTCGTCTCCTCCCCTAGACCTCAGAAAGGGTGAACCTTCCTCCCCTACCATCTGACCCCTGCCTATCAAGTCTCATTAGGACTGCTTGCATCCTCTTCTTCTGTGGCCTAGCAATGCCCCCTTCCCACCCTTCAACCAGGGGGAAGTAATTAAAGCGTAGGCAACAGAGACAGTCCCTGCTCCCCTTATTAGGGAACCCCACAGACACTGAGCTGCCTATTGGCTACATCTGAGTAGGGGTCTGGGTCCTCTTCACACATGGTCTTTGGTTGGTAGCATACAAATTCAAAGTGAAAATGTGCAAGTTTAATATGATTTTTAGTAAACAAATATGACTCCGAAGTCTCACACAGTTCTTTCTCACTGTTATGTCAAAACTCAAAACCACAGACATGCTGCTTAACTTCAAGGGCCCTGAGATGGTCTGTGCAGGAAAAATAAGTACCTAATTACTAGTTCTAAACACTGGTGACAGAGTAGAAGAAATAAGTCTTTTCGTGCCTGATAGTTTACCCGACAAGGGAAATGGACCCCGTGGCACTGCACAGTTTCTAGTAGCCCTATGATACATGCATAGCCAGTGCTAAGAACTGAGGTGATTTCTGTGCAGGAGCTATATGAGACTGAAATAGTCACTCTGGGCAAGACACTGTCCTTGCTCTATCTCATACGATACTCATGGTGATGTGGAGGGACGCTGACCAGCACTGTACACAGCAAAGAGGACAGCAAAGGACACAATCAGTAGAGCAGGCTGAGAAGCTATGGCTGTTTCCATCTCAACACAAGACTTCCATATATTAGGTCTACACCTCTGAAGAGCTAGAAGAATTTTAGTATAGTATTTAAGATCAGTTATACTTCTGCTGTGGTAAAACAGCCTCAAGAGACTGGCTAAGATTTTAAAATAGGAAGACAAGTCATCTCCCCAGGAAGAAACTGTGGAGAGAAACATTACATACTGGACAGGCAGAGAATTTTCAGTGAAAACTATAATCTTTGGTAAAATTTTGTACTACAAAAGAGTTTTTATGTACAATAAATTCTTCTTATGTTATTAAATATTTCTTTTTTCTACATTTTTTTTAAAGATTTGTTTATTACATGTACAGTGTTTTGCCTACACATACACCTGCACACCAGAAGAGGGCGCCAGGTCTCAGTATAGATAGTTGTGAGCCACCATGTGGGTGCTGGGAATTGAACTCAGGACCTCTGGAAGAGCAGCTGGTGCTCTTAACCTCTAAGCCATGTCTCCAGCCCCCTAAATATTTCCTTATAAGTGACCTAACATAGTATATTTATATTACATCACAAATTTGAAGGATAAAACATTACTGCTTAGGACCAAATGTCATTTATAGCATTGAGTACCTCTGCTGTTTGCACAGATGACACAGAATGCCAAGAGAACAGAGTGCTTGTGTACATATGAACACACAGACACACACACATACACACACACACACACACACACACACAAACACACGAGAGAGAAAGAGAGAGAGAGCACTTCTGAGATACTCAACAAATTTGTTCAGAATAGCTTAGCCGTGAGAATCTTGCTAATGACTATTTGAATTTGCCTTGCCAATAAAAATCCCCCCTGCTCCATTAGTTTCACATCCTGCTGCACCCAGGACTGCTCTATCTCTCTTAGCCCTGAGGCAGAAGTTCCGCCCACCTGTGTTAAAACATTGAGCTGTTCCATAATATGCTCCAGAGCATCAGTCACGGCAAGAGGTACGCTTCTCTGGCTTTCAGAGGGCGGGTCACTTAAGTCTTCCACTTTCTTTTTCACGGTTGAGGATGAACATTCTGGCAATAAGGAAGGGTTCAGGAAATACGAACAGATGTCTTCACCCTTGTCTGGCACAACTTGATGGGAGGAATCTGTTGTCTTTAATGTCATGGAAAAGATAGGAACAGAGTTTCAAAACTCAAATATATATATGTACACACGCATGCATGCATAAATATACATCTAATAGTTCCAGATTTAACTGAATCATTTATCTTCTTTATATGACAAAATACATAAATTACAATAAAGAAACAAGGCTAACAGTAAGTAAAGAAAATTTACAAAGGTTCATCATTTTCTGCGAAATACTTCCTAAATGTCTGTCTGATCAAAAGTGCTAACATTTAAGAAGATTGCTAAACAGAGTTTATTTTTCAATTTAAAATAAATATCTACATCCATTAAGATGACTATTAGTCCCCCCAAAAAGAACACGTGCTGGAGAAGATGCAGAAAGTTTAAATTATCATGATTTGCTGGTTAAAGTGTGAAATGCTGAAGCCCTTATGAGAAGAGTTTGTGGATTCCTCAAAAACTTAATCACAGAATTACCATAGAATCTAGCAATCCCACCCCGAAGTACATATCCAAAGGAACTGAGATCAGATGCAGAAGCATACAGAACACCAATATCCCCTGCAGCTTCTCACAGTGACTTAAAAAGAAACAATAACCATCAGCAGGTAAGTGTGCAAACAAAATGTACCTTAAACCTATAATGAAATTTCATTACAAAATGAAATTCTGACACCATAATGTGAAAAACCTTGAAAATATTATGTTAAATGAAGTAATTAGATATGTAACAATTCTGCTTACACGGAGTATTTCAAATAGGTAGATTAAGGGATAAAGGGGGGCTACCCATGTCTAGGAGGAAGTGTAATGAAAATTTATTGCTTAAAGGGTGAGAGAGTCCACTGATAGGAGAATAAGGGAGGATGGGTGGGAGTAGGAGGAGATGAGGGAGGGGGCTTATAGATGGGATACAAAGTGAATAAATTGAAACAAACAAACAAACAAACAAATAATTTAAGAGTTTCTCTTCGGAATGCTAAAAACCTGTAGAAATAAACAGTGGCTACAGAATATTGTGAATTGTGTGAATAAATCTCCTGCTAGTAAATTGTATACTTAAAAGTGATTTAAAAAAGGTAACTTCTTTTTTTTTTCAGGAGATTATGCATATTTTAATTTTTTTATATTAATTGCAGTTTATTCGCTTTGTATCCCAGCTGTAGCCCCCTTCCTCATTCCCTCCCAATCCCACCCTCTGTTCCTCATCTCCTCCCATGTCCCTCTCCAAGTCCACTGTCTATCTGACCCTAGCTTATTAGGTCTCATCAGGACTGGGTGCATTGTCTTCCTCTATGACCTAGTAAGGCTGCTCCCCCATCAGGGAGAGGTGATCGAAGAGCCAGCCACTGAGTTCATGTCAGAGACAGTCCCTGTTCCCCTTACCAGGGAAACCCACTTGGATGAATGATATTGAGCTGCCATGGACTACATCTGTGCAGTGTTCTAGGTTATCTCTATGCATTATCCTTGGTTAGAGTATCAGTCTCAAAAAAGACCCCTGAGCCCAGATTTCTTCGTTCTGTTGCTCTCCTTGTGGAGATCCTGTTCCCTCTAGGTCTTCCTAGCTCCCCTTCTTTCATTGTGCCCAAAGTTTGGCTATGATACCAAACTTAGCATCTGCTTTGATACCCTGCTGGGTGGTGTCTTTCAGAGGCCCAAAAGGTAACTTCTTTATTACATGTTTTATAATAAAAATTCTCCAATTAAGTAAGAGCAAACCACTAGCATATAAACTTGAGAAAATAATTCCATTTACAATAGCATCAAAATTTAAAATATTTAGGAATAAATTTAACAAAGTAAGCATCAGACTTGTACACTAGGAACTATAAGTCACCACTAAATATAATTAAAACTTCAACCAAATGGAAGGCACCTTATATCCTATGCTCACTGATCAGAAAATCAACACTGTTAAGATGGTATCACTTTCTAGGTGCTGTAGCAAATGCCTGTAATTTCAGCACTTGGAAGGCTGAGGCTGGAGGATCATGAGTTCCATGACAGCCTGGACTATCTATATATTGAGACTCTGTAGTAAAAAGATGGCAGTACCCCCAACACTGATGAATGTACTCAGAGCAGTCCTTATCAAACTTCCAGCTGTTGCCTTTTACAGCAAGTTTAAGGTGACCTTAAAATTCACACAGTACAAGGAACCCAGATAGGTAAAATAACACGAGAAAAAACATACATAGAAAAAAAATAAACAAAACAGACAACATACTCCATACTGCAAAACTTACCAGCAACTTACAGTAACCAACAAATATGGAACTGAGGATGTAGCCCAGTGCTAAGGCCTAGCATGTGACTGTCCTCCATGTATTTGATCCCCTCCACCTTCATTAGGCTTATAGAAGATCAACACAACAGATTTGGCAGGTCAGAAAGAAACCCATATATGAACACATAGGCAACTGATTTCAGACGAGACTGTCAAGAAAATTTAGTTTGGAAAACATAGTATTTCTAACAAAAGATGCAGGGGAAACTAGATACACTTAAAATAATAAATTTGTGCTTTATACACTAATATATAATATGTTGGATATGAATTCAACCAAGATCAGAATTAAAGAGAAGAGCTAAGACTATAAAACTTTTAGAAGGAAACAGGATTAAGATTTCCTGACCTGGACCTGGGACCGTCTAACCTGTGGATGCTACAACATGACAAGTGTATTTGGCAACATTCATAGCTATCCTGGAATGCATGTGGGCCTAGGTGAGGTATTCCCAAACTAAACAAAATTTCCTTATATACAACACCAAAAGCAAGATGACAAAGTAGCAAATAAATTGTACTTTATCATTTGTATTAAAAAGATACCATCAAGATAGTAAAAACAAATGGAAGAAAATACCTTTGAATCAAATACTTGATAAGAGACTTGTACAAATACACAAAGACTTGAAATTCAAGGATGAAAGATACATAACCTAAGGTTTGAACAGACATTTATTTCACAAATAGCCAGTAAGCTCACAAGCAAATGTTGAACATCATCAGCAATAGCAAATCAAAAGGACATTTACTTCACATGTACTAAGAGGGCTGAAAGAAACAACACTTGATAACAAATGTAGTGGGGATGCAGAGAACCTGGAACCACAGACACTGCTGGTGGGGCTGTGAAATGAAGGGCAACGTTACATTGACACACAGAATTACCACATGACTGAGCAATCCCACTCTTAGATAGAAACCCAAGAGGGCAAAAACCTATCCAAACAAGCTTGTGTGAAAATGTTCATGGCATCCTTCGCCATAATGTCCAAGACGCTAGGAACAATCCACATGTCCAATGCTATGACAATGAAGAAACAAAATATAGCATATTTCCATTACAATTATTTGCTCATCAAAATGGGTTGCTGACTAATTCCATAACTCAGTTGAACTTCCTAAGCACTAAGCTACATTTAAGAAGCTAGACATTAAAGGCTTCAATCAAAATGGAAAAATACGATAAAATACTAAAATCAGTAGTTGCCAGGGGCTACTGCAAAGGAGAATAAGGAGACATTGTTAATGCCCATGGGGGTGATGAAATGTTTTAAAAGTCTCTCAGGAATGACAGAATAGTCTAAAATTTGTCACAGGAGGGGCTCAAGAGATCGCTCAGCTGTTAAGAGGGCTGCTGCTCGAAGACTCAGAGCTCATTTCTAGCATTCACATGTTAGCTCACAACCTTCTGAAACTCCTGTCCAGGGGACCCAGTGCACATGCTTACAAAATGCCCATATATATAAAAATAAAGGATTTTGGGCTGGAGAGATGGCTCAGAGGTTAAGAGCACTGGCTGTTCTTCCAAAGATCCTGAGTTCAATTCCCAGCAACCACACGGTAGCTCTAACCATCTATAGTGAGATCTGGTACCCTCTTCTGTCCTGCTGGCTCACATGCAGGCAGAATACTGTACAAATAATAAATGAATCTTAAAAAAATAAATAAGAAAATAATTAAAAATTTGTCATAACTTTGTGAATTTATTAAATACTAGTAAAGTGCACATGTAAAAAGTCAATCTTATAGTATACAAATTTCCTCATTAAAGTTATTATAAAAATAAAACCCAAATAGAACATAGGCCTCCGATGTTTTTTGTTGTTTTCCAGTCTTAGGTTGCTGATTACTGCTGGAGGTCTTGGCAGAGGTTTGTTTCCAGGTGTTTCTACTGACCGAATGACATGTGCAACTCGCCGTAAGCTTTCTATACAGTCACTGACGCCATCCTCTCAGTGATCGTACAGGAAGACTCCGCTGGTTTCCTCTCGTGTCCCAGCAAGGCTGAGTCGCTTTTGACCTCCAAAGTATACTCTTGGCTTTCAAGCAAGGAAATAGACACTGAGCAGAAAACAGCCTGTCCAGGGATACACGTGATGCGTGTAAGAAAGACTCACTCTTCAGCCTAAAAGCTGCTGACACCCTCCACAGGCAAAACTGTGGGACAAGGCCACTGCTTTTCCATGATACTCTCTATCATAGTTTAGAAGTGAAACTTTCAAATTTCTCTCATATAAAGATGCAACAATTCACCATTTGTCAAAACCAATGAAAACAAACTGAAAATCCACTATTATTATCAGCTAGGGTGAGGTCAAGGGCCTTGTGTACACCAACCAAGCTTCGCCCTCAGCTCCGGGTCACTACTCTTACTTTAAAAAACAAAACAAAAGAAAAAAAGGGGTCATAACACATTTTGAAATGTTTACACAGTCACAAATAATCATGACAATAACAAGTTTAGCCTTTCATGGAAAAAGGTTCAACTTAGGGTTCAATCAATGAACTTGGGCTAAACCATCACACCGGTAAGAGGAAAAGAGGGGTAAAAGACTTAGAATCATAGGGAGTCAAAGCAAGAAAGGAACTTCAAGAGAGTCTTAATAGCAGCTTTCTTGTTCGGGGACAAAAACCAAACAGATTACCAGGACAGAACTTATGGGCATTATAGGAAAAGAAAGCATGCAGGCAAAAAGGAAAAACAACCGATCCCTACCCCAAACATCAGGCAGCTGATGTCTATCTTTCTGTCAGAGGGACCAGAACCTACATATGGGCTGATTTGTCTCTCACAACCAATCCTACCTTTGCTTTCTGTCTGTAGAGAAGAAAAATGAGAAGTGCACTTTAGAAGATTACCCATGTTTAAGATTCTGTGCTGGCAAACTTACCGAATGAGTCTACAGCACCACCTTTTCTCAAGCGTTGGTACGAATGTTTGGAGTGAATGCTTACAGGGCTCTGCATCGCACCAAGCTCCTGCCACTGACAAACATGCACATGATATGATGCTTGCTCTCAAGGATTCTCTGTTGTGCTGGGAAAACTACAGACATGGCTGGTACTAAGTCAGCAGAAAACACTGGAGACAGAGGACTCTAGAACTAAACAAAATAAACGAACAACCCAGCTGTGGTTGGGTTTAAAAAGGAAGATGTTATACTGCATCCCTTGTACTGCTGTCACTCGAACAGCAGGTAAAAGTGATGCATGCCTTGATTCTGCAAACAAGATCCTCCTGTGGCAGGCATCATCAGTGCTACAGCGAGGAGCAGGTCATACATGGTACTTGCTTGGTGATGTCTACAGTTCTCCTGGAAACTACTTTACCTATGAGGAACATAAGGGCAATTTCCATCTAACTTCTCCTTTGCTGTCAAACAATAAATCTACCACTGCTGTCAAAAACAACTGGAAAACAATGCATCCCAGACAAGGCCCAGAATGAACTGGAGTAGCTTGAAAGATCCTTTTCTGTGGGTTAAAAGGTCTCATTTTTTCACTTAACAAAAAAATACAGTAAAAGAACAAAGCTGCTTGACGTTAACAACACTGAAAGTCATGTTCTACAAACAAGTGATCCAGCCAATTCTTTAACATGTCATGTTAATTTTTATGTACAGGGAATTATCATTTACATAATTTAAAAATATGTTTAATTTTTAAATATTTTATTTATGTGAATGTGTGTTTGGGTGTGTGGATTTATGTGTGCATGTATGAAGAAATCTACAGAAGCCAGAAGAAGACTTCAGATCTCTCAGAACTGGAATTACAGATGTTTATGAATTTGGCTCCTCTGCATGGTCAGTAAGCATTCCGAACTGTTGAGCCATCTCTCCAGCCCCAAAGTATATTTTAATTTTAGTTAGCCTGAAGTTGGCATCAGGAATGCTATCACTTTTTACCTTACACATTAGGTGGGAACTCCCAGAGTTTGCTGGAACGGCAATTCTGCCTGTCCAGCTTGTTCAGGGATCATCTGTCTCTGTGTTCCAAGTACTGGAGAATTATATAGATGGGCTCTTACACCCACCTGATACTTATGTGGGTTCTGGGGGATCCAACCTCTGGTCTTCATGTTCACACAGCAAGCGCTTTAACCCTGAAGTCATGTCCCCTTCCTTGATGGGAACTATTAAGCAGGAGGAAAGAAAGCACAGGAATCACAGGCTGCTAAGAGTATACAGATTAAATAGGCAAGCAGTAGCAGACCTTCCCTGGGGCTTTGAAGAAGTAACTGTTAAGTGAGACCAGCCAACCAGTTATCTAGTCAAACAAATTTAGACACTTATGTGTTGGAAGGGTAGTTGACAGTAAACCCAACTGGAGTTTCTGTACACACAAAAGAGGGACAAAGGGTAAAAAGCATGGAGGCAAAGGAACCAAGGAATCTAAGCTGCTCAAAGACAGAGACAGACATAGGGAACCAGCAATGAAAAAAGGCAGGAAGCATGGGACTAGAGTCTCTTCCGGGGTTTATGAATCATCAAATGGGAGGAACGGAAATTGTGGCCAGAAAGGGAGGCACTATGCAGTTTACCAACAGCACAAAGGGTTTGGCCTGTCACTGAGTTCCTCTGAAAATCCTGACAAAGGCAGGATGACTATCCTTCAAAGGTGAATAAGAATTGCTCTATATTTGCGTTTGTTTTTTTTTTTTTTTCCTAAGAACAAAGCCATGTTGACAGGAGTGAATGGCAAACAAGAAAAAAAGCAAAAGCCTCCTCCCCTGATGAATCTGTCACAGGTCTACCACAAGAATTCACACTCAATTTCTAAAATTCTTAGAACTCTCGACTGTTCACTTTGAATGAAAAACCACGTGATTTGCATGCTTTATATCTATATCGTGTACTATATAATCTTGTAAAAACTATGCAGTTATCAAGTCTGATCGACTTCAATACATTTCTAGGATAAAAATTAGAATGTTATGTGTTTAGTTTTTTTTTTTTTTTAAGATTTATTTATTATTTATACAACATTCTGCCTGCTCACCAGATCTTACTATAGGTGGTTATGAGCCACCATGTGGTTGCTGGGAACTGAACTCAGGACCCTTGAAAGAACAGCACGTGTTCTTAACCTCTGAGCCAGCTCTCCAGCCCTGTTACATGGGTTTTTTTCCTCTCCAAAAGAATAAGTTTACTAGGTTCAGAAAGTATTTCTTTTTCTTTCCTCTCTTCCTCCCTTGATCCCTCCTGCCACCCAAGCCCTCTCTGTCTTTAGAGTTTGTGTAGCCCTTGTAGACCTGGAAATAGCTCTGTGGACCAGGCTGGCCTTGAACTCAGAGATCTGCTGGCCTCAATCTCCAGAGTGCTGGAATTAAAGGCATGCATGACCATGCTCTGCCTCCCCTTCCCCTCAAGTAAATAAATCATCTAATGAAAAGCCAAATCAACCATACCAAAGTATGATGATTAAGTCTGAATGTTGACTTCATCAGGTCTGGCATCACCTGGAGATGGGCTCTGGGCAATACTGTGAAGGATTTGCTACATGAGGTTAGCTGAGGTGAGAAAAACCTCACCACTGTGGGGGCAGCATTTGATGGCTGGAGTCCCAGATGGAATGAAAAAGGAGTAAGTGAGCTGACCGTAAGTACTCAAGTGTTTCCTACTTTAGTGCTCTACCTCCTGAATCAATACTGAACTGGACGGGCTACAAGATGTATGGTTTCTCAATATCCTACACAATGTAAGCGGGCCTCTCACACTCCTTCCATCACGACTGCCTTATCATGATAGACTGTATTCTCAAACTTAAAGCCAAAATAAACTTTTTCCCTAAGCTGCTTTGTCAGGTATTTTGTTGCAAGAACAAAACAAGTTAAAATTTAAGAAAATATCCCAACAAAACCAACCAACCAACCCAACCTACCAACAAAACCAATCAATCAACCAAACAACCAACCAACAAAAGCAACCCAATCCAACCCAACCCAATACACAAAAGCAGAAAAACACAGAAACTTTGGGCATAAAGTTTTATAGAGGTCTGTAAAACATATCTTCTATGTTGTCTACTGGGATATCTAAATGATTTTGTTCCCTTGAAAATAACAGCTGAGGACACAAATCCAGCATTACCATTGCTTTTAATTGTTATTTTTGTTTCTATAGAAACTGATCTGTTTTGAAGGCATGAATGGGTGGAATACTAGGACAAATGAGATTTACATAAAAATGTCTTTGTACTTTCACGTATCACTATATGATTAAGAAAACACAGATTCTACTACCAGTTCCTCACTGGACAATCCTAATGCCCCATCTGATCTGGAAAGCTGTGCTATAGTAGACATATCTTAGTTAATAGTTAATGACTTAAGCACTGACTACAACCATCTGTGGACTGGGAAAGAGGCAGCGAGTGAAATGGAATCAGTGCTCTCTCTTCTGAACTGACACTGAATTCAAAGGGCTGCAGATGTATTTTTTCTCAACATTTTGTGCAAATACGGCACCAAGAAAGCTTCCTGCCAATTCAGGGAAAACAGATGACCATTACTTTTTGTACATCCTATTGTTAAACTTCAAAGGGTATCCAGAGTAAGAAAGCCATACTTAATCTCCCCTTTACATGGAATTTCACAATATGTCAATGCATAGGGCAAAAATCTATAGTTATCTTTAACTGTTTTTAAAAGCTAATATATATATGCACAGTCGTGGGGTGCTTGCTTAGAACTACTAAAGCTCTACATTTGGTCCCTACCACTGCAAGAAATCAGATAAAAAAAGGGGTGTTTGCTGTTCTTCCAGAAGGTTAGGTCCCATCACTTACATCAAGGTCAAAACCACCTGTAACCACACCTCCAGTAGATTTTATGCTCTCTTCTGTCTTTTGCTAGCACATGTGCACACATATACATAATTAAATATATATATTTAAGATGATGTATTTTTACAGATATTTTACATTCAAGTAGTTATATGCTAGAAAGAATGGTAGCAGTGGGGCAGGGATGGGATGGGGGTGTGGTGGGGGTTGGAAAGCTACAGCTGATTTAGTTTCATCCTATCACACCTCAGAGAACCAATCTGTTCTTCTTTGAGAATTCATGCAAATAGCAATCAAGCAAAATTAATTCAAGAGATTGAGATGGAGAGTGTCCCCATTATAGCACCCACATGCCCAAAGGCAACACAGATCCTTGCTGCTTTCTAGCAGGTAACAGTTGATTTCTTTTTCAAGTTCCAATTATGCTTTTAAAAACCCAATGACATCGGGCATGGTGATGCACACCTGTAATCTCAGTACTTGGGAAGCAGAGGCAGAAGGATCTCTGTGAGTTTGAGGCCAGCCTGTTCTCCAAAGGTGTCCAGGACAACCAACCAGGGCCATACAGAGAAACCGTATCTAGAAAAACAACAACAAAACAAACCCAAACAAACAAACAAACAAACAACAGCCCAGTGAAAATCATATGGAATAACAAAGTACCACTCTCCCCTAGTACAGCAAACGATGTGCACCTTTCTATGCTCTTTCCCCCTTACATTACTACATCATCCTGTGGATCATTCTAACTCAGTCCCTTTGCTTTTGTCAGCATGAAGACATCCCTATTAGAACTTCACATGGTCTCCTGTGATGCAGGGATTTCTATTAGTTTCGGTGCTTTCTTTTAGTTACCATTGTTGACTGTCCACAGCAATGAACACAATCTGTCCCCGCCTGTCTTAGTTACTTTTTTATCGCTGTGACAAAATGACCAAGGCACCTTACAGAAGCAAGGGTTTTCATCACCCTCACAGAGGAAACCTAACAGCAGGCAGCCAGGCAGGCATGGTGTTGGAGTAGCAGCTGAGAGCTTACATCTCCATCCACAAATGGGATCCACAAGCAGAGACGGGGCACACACTGGGAATGGGGCGAATCTTTTGAAATCTCAAAGCCTGCCCCCACTGACACACCTCCTCCAACAAAGGCACAGCTCCTGATTCTTCCCAAACAGTTCTACCAACTGGGGACCAAGTTTTCAAACATATGAGCCTACGGGGAAATATTCTCATCCCTACCTATCTGCCAACAGTATGGGGACAGCCAATTGGAGGGCTCTCCCCAGAGTAGACCATTTCTTTAGTTACCTGTAATTCTTTGTCTAGCGTTGACGTCCTGTGAGATTTCCCCTTCCATGTTAACATGTCTACTGGTGTCATTCTCGTGTAGGTCATGTTTAGGCAGTCATGTTGGTGAGACTTTATGAGTGTAGCTTCTCTCATGTTTTTTAGAAGGGGAAATCTCACAGCCAATTTCCTGTTCCTTTGGCTCTTATGGTTTTTCTGCAACTTCTTCTGCTATGATCCCTAGCCTTAAGGCAGAAGCTATGCTGAAGTGTCAGAACTTGGCATCACATGATGGGCCACTCATTCTCTGTATTGTGATCAGTTATAGTTTTCTATAAGGGTCTCAGGCTGTTGCAGTTCATGCTGAGGGGCTTTGCCAAGTCTTCAATTGCTCGATTTCTATTTTTCCCAATGCAGGTTGAAGAGCTGTCTATAGTCTGGGCACTGGTCTTCTGTTCTTCATATGTATGGGGCACTTCCTACTCTGGTTGTTTTCACTTTGATTTTATGAGTGTTTATTTTTGGGGGAAATGTGTGTTTTTGTTTGTTTGTTTGTTTGTTGAGTTAATTTTTTTCCTGCGGAACACACTTGCCTCAAGCTCATGATCCTCCTACTTGGGCCTGTGTATGATCCTAGGCACAAGCATCATGCCTGGGGCCAAGTTTCTGATTTTAATGTGACCCAATTCATTGAATGCTTCTATTATTATTTGTCTATTTATATTTTTCTTTTAAAGAAACCCTTGCTACCCAGAATGTATAAACATTTTTTAGAGCTTTTACATCAGTATTGCTTTTCATATTAAAGTCTTTAACCTCTCTACTGTTGGTATTGTTTGTGGTTAAAAGCCAGGACATATCTTTATCTTTACAATGACATTCATTCATTCATTCATTCATTCATTTTATTAATGAGTGCTCTATTTCACTATTTCATGTATGCTTGCATGCCAGAAGAGAGCATCAGATTCCATAGATGGTTGTGAGCCACCATGTGGTTGCTGGGAATTGAATGAGGACCTCTGGGAGAGCAGAGTGCTCTTAACTTCTCAGCCATCTCTACAGCCCTATTTTTACTTTTCATACTGCCAACTGTCCCTACAACGTTTATAAACTGACTGCCCAGGGAACAGCCCATCTTCATAGAAGTGAGAAGTTCAGGCTTTCAGGTGGTAACTGTTCACACTTGTATGGGTGTGCTTCAGTTCTTACATTATGGAAGAACTTTTTTTGCAATATCACCACATGTACAGTTTAACAAGACTTTCAAATTTCGTCAACATTCTGGCTGTTTTCAGTTCTTTTGCACATCCACATTAACATTCACTTTTGAGGATTCTTCAAAAAATCTTACTGGTCTGCTTATGAGAATTGTTTGAAATTTTCAGATTAATTTGGAGGGAACTGATAGTTATATTCCATAGAATCTGCCCATCTATAATCACAATTACCCCTCAAAACATTAATTAATGTAGAATTTCATGTTATTCTGACATGACAGTCATCCTATGGTCATTTCAATGAGGTCTCCAGAAGTGAGCATGCCACCATTAATTTTATATTCCACAGTGTATAACAGAAGGCCAGTCAAACAACAGGTTAAAGACTGTCTTAGAAAGAGAGAGAGAGAGAGAGAGAGAGAGAGAGAGAGAGACCTTACAAATTGTAAAGTTTACTTAAAATGTATTTGTGAACAATTATTTTCTAGGCTTGCTTATTCTCTGAGAAAAGTTATAGTCCTTGATTACTCTTATAAGGCACTATTTACTATTTCTGAAAACTTCCCATGCTAAAATTAGCAGAAATGAGTTTTGTGTTAAGAGTAGTTCTTAATGCCCCATAGAGCAACTAAAGCCGGCTCTGTGCACGTGAACAGACTTCATCTTCTGTACTGTATCTGTGTTAATGCTGTAAGAGGTGACTTCAAGGCAGGAACTCATCCAGCCACTTAACAAGCCACATTCAAACACGGCAAGCTCTGTGGCTCATCACTTATAGGACAAACGTTTCATGTATTGTTCTATCCACCATTAGGCACAATATGAGCATTCTAGCAGGATTAACAACTCTGTGCTGACTGGTAACAGTAACAAGTATTTAGAGTGCAGTACTGAGACTCATCCTTCAGTCTATTTATTGTCATTAGGTCACCCAGAGAGTGAAAGCATTCTAATTTGCATTTATAAAACAATGAAGTCTTTATCCATTTCCCAAACAGATACACTCTGCCTTTATTCCATCACTAGAGTAATTCCATTTTCTTAAAACAAACAAACAAACAAACAAACAAAATATGTATATATATGGAACATCAAGCCACAGACCTGATTTTAATCTTTTAATTTATGTGTATCAACTGAATGACCTCTTAAGTCTCTATGTCCTCCTAACTGAAATGGAAATGATAATGTTGGGATACAATCTATGGCTGTTGTGAGAATTTAGGTTTATTCTGCAGTTTATATTAAACTAGAGAGCCACCAATATCATCCTGTGTAACCCCATTCTAAACTGCGTCTTTATAGAAAGTGCATGGTGTAATCTTATCTCTTTCAGACAGCTGACAAGATGGTAAACACTACTGTAGGAGGCATACAAAGTAATTGATAAAAGTTCTTCAATTAAATAAGCACTTGATTGATGAATTAAATATTTCTTTAGTCATTATGCTCTATTTCCTCTTCCTTCCACCTGTTATGCCCAGCTTCTCAAATCATAAGCAATTAAAGGGCATGTGGGAGTTCAATAATTAAAACTACTGGACCAAATTAAATAAACATTATCCGAATCATAAATGAAGTACATGCTAAATATATATATTTCAGATGAAAGTCCTCCACACAAAAATGAAGTCATTTTAACTATCAGCTTGTCAGTCAGAAATACTTGCGTGTTCTCTCTCACATGCAGTACTTAAATCAAATTCACTAATTTTAGATGTTCAGCTCAGAGTTTCTGTTGAGACCACCCATCTCAAAAAAGGCCATTGGGAGAGAGATGTCTTAAGGGAGGATGAATAATAACTTAAAAGTAGTAGGAGAGAAGAATGCAAAAACTAGGAGTGAAATAGTTTGAGTGGGGGTTTCGGGGGGAAGATAGGAGTAATGAGTGAAAAGGGGAGAGCCAACTAAAATGAAAGGAGTATGAAAAAGCCATATGGAAACCCACCATCTTTCAACTAAACTAAGAAAAAATAATGTTATAAGGGAGATACCTGCATGGCTAGCAAAAATTCCTCCCTTGGAGCTATTAGTTATTAAACAAAACCTTAATGCTAGGAATGGGATAGTTCCTCATAAGGTGCTGGTCAAGGAAGTCCTAGAATACAGGCTTTTGGCATAGCACATGGTACCCAGCAATGCTAAGACTCTATGACTGAATACATCACACACCTTGGTCATATGACATAAAGAAATCAAGCTGGAACAGAGCCAGAAACCTCCTCCCTGATGAGCCGTTTTCAGAGTGCTATACAGGCTATCAGGGAGAAAAGTCTACAAGCATCAACCTTCCTGGTAAGATGTGCCCATTTGTGCAATAGTGACATGGTTGGTACAGGGGTAACCAACTGTTGTCTGACTAGAATTGAAGCCCACTTTACAAGAAATAATCCTTGTCTGGTTCTCAAAGTGGGAAGATACAGGACCTAGGGGATGGACACTGAATACTGTTGTTTAGCTAAATTGACATAAATTCAAATCACCATATATACATATATTAATATCCACAGACAGTTACCACTCTTAGCCTTAATCAAAGAAGCCTGTATTTCTAGTCAATTAAGATCAAATCAGAGTCTTATGGCTATCCAAGGTTCTGAGGATTAAGTGACAGATGAGTGCTCACCCCCTAAACAAGACATTTTATAGAAGTCTCTCCAAGAATTAAGGACTTTTGTAGAAGATAGAGCAGAAAGTGTGTAAGTATTGGAAGATAGGAAGAAAGACTGAACAATACACAGCCACTGTTACCAACACTCAACAACTACAGATGTGTGCACTGGGCTGCACAAGACTGAGCTCATCAACGGACAGACAAGGATAGAAGAGGGACCCAGGGAGCCCTACCCTTCACGGATGCGCTATTTCCTGTGGATAGATTTAGGGAACCTTAAGAGTCATTAGACTGTGCACACAGGATGATCACACAAAGCTCCAATGGATAATATCAATCCACACAGATGGCCCGGATGAAATCAAATGGTTCACACAACAAAACCAAAAGCCATGAATCTGGGAAATAGGTTAGGAGAGGAACAGCATGGGGCTGATAATAAGGGAAGAAAAAGAGGGAATACGGGAGAGTGGATAATGTGCTATGTGTATGTATAGAACTGTCAAAGAAAAAATAAAAAATTAAGAGATTGTCAGAGGTTGTAATAACAAAAGCTTCCAATTTCACTCAGATGACGAAACTGTATATAAAGAACAAGATCCTCATAAGGTGTAAGGTAGTATATATCGCAACACGTTTTTGTCTGTAAAAGTTAGATGCTTTCTCCCTTTCTTATTTTGCTGATCAAAGAAACTGAGAAACCCAGGGCAAATTTTAAAAATAATGGCTTTGATAAAGTTTTTCTTCATAATAACTACAAGGAAAAATAGCCTGGGAACATAAAACCTTTGAATAAACCACAGAACTCAGATATTTTCACAGATGCCATGTGTTAAGGAGAATGACTTAGGGGGTTGGAGGGATGGCTCAGAGGTTAAGAGCACTGGTTGTTTTTCTAAAGGTCATGAGTTCAATTCCCAGCAACCATATGGTGGCTTATAATCATCTATAGTGAGATATGGTCCCTTCTTCTGATGTGCAGGCAGAACAGTGTATAAATAAATAAATCTTAAAAAAAAAGAGAGAGAGAATGACTTAGGAAGTTCTATGAAGAATCATGACAAGACACCTTCCCTCTTGCAGTCGTGCACACAGGAACACACATACATGGCTGAACAGGAAGTTCTAGGGAGGAAGTCAGGCCCCAAAGCAGGTTCTTTATGTCCAATGGTCAAACACTTACCTTTTATTTCACATTTTAGCTCTAGAATTTATTAAATAACAGTATTATTCAAAGAAGCTGTCTTCTGATGATTCCCTCTGGTGAATGAGGTATGGCTGAGAAAATGATCTGTCTCTCATAATCACAAAACGTTTATTATGAAGCCGGAGGATAGGGGTCTCCCTTTGGGGCTTTATCACTTGACTGACCAACCAGACTCTCATAAGTGTATTTCTAGACTAGAGTCTAGAGATTTCTCTTCTTGCCTTAGTGCACAGTGCCATTAAGAACTAGCAGACCCAATTTCAGAGACCTTTCCTCCCATGCCCCATCACTTCCTCCTCATCATGTCATGATTCAATGTCCCAGAGGTCAGGCACTTGCCACTGTGTGTTGGGATTGCTCCTGCAATCGCCTCCTAGTTCTCCATGTCTACAGTCTTTCTTCTCTCAGCTCTCCTTTCTTCTAGAGGGATTATTCTAAAACTCAAATCCTACTGTCCTGGCTAAGAGCCTTTTGTGTTTCCCCCAAAACTCTTAGGGTGAATATTAACACCTGAGAAGGACCCACCAGGCACTCAAAATTTATCCTCTTCTCTTTCTGGCCTGATATGTGGTTGATTCTGCAGCTTGATACAAACATTGTGGTCAGCCTGTGTTCGGTTCTCTGAATCCATTCCCATCTCAAGCCTTCTTGCCTTTGCAGTTGCTGAGTATGCGCACACACTCTGTTCTTCTTCTTATTGTAGAATTTCTTATAGCTTCCACTTGAGTACTAGGGACTTCAGAGACACCATCTCTGATTAACTTTACGTTATCATAATTTTTCAGGGTAAAGCACACGCACACTTGCCCACTCACCTCACACGTCACGACTCTCTTGAGCTCCTCCCACAGCGCTGCAGCCCTTCTCCGCCAGCACTAGCCTCCCCTCTGCACACCTCTGCTGCTCGGCGTATAATGGGCGCTCAGCCACTGAGCTGAGTCTTCTGCCCACACCTCCCTCTATTCACTTTTCAGCTCACTTCATTCATCCTGGTTTCTCTCTATACGAACTCATCAAAACAACACTTCAAAAGGTTACCAGTACTCTGTCCTGAATTTGTCAGAGACTCCTTTCTGGGGTTTTCAGATGTGTTGACTGACAACATTCTTTTGGAATATTCTTACCTGCTAGGCTGTCATGACACCATTCTCTGGTTTCAATGCTTCCCTCTGATCTTTTCCTGTCTCCTTGGCAAGTTTACCAATTTTCATCAAGTTATTTTATTAAAACATCCCAAGGCCTAGATCTAAACCTAAAGTATTAAATTACTGTACATATTTTGGTTAACAAAGTACTTGCACATAATTTGAGGGCACACTTGTATACAATGAATACATTGATACTTGTATATAATCAGATCTGGGTAGCTGTACCTGTCACCTTGGGGCATATGTCCTTTGTGTAACTAACCCTTTTTCTACTCTAGAAACCTGCTCTAAGCTTGTTGCTCATTACTACACATATGCAGATTATTTGCACAATCTTATTTCTACACTACCCTTTCCTTTAAGCTGCATGTATGTGTATAATCTTGTACACTTGCCATGTGTTACTATTACCAAATGACTCAGACACATCAAACTCAAGGTGTCCAAATTAAAACTTGGAAGATCCCTTGCCTCCATGAACCATTTTATCACTTCATAAGCTAGAAATCCAGAAGTGATGCCTGACACATTCTAAACCTTATCAATTGTACCGTGTACCTCTCAAGTGAACCCCATCCTCTTGGGCTGCACTAGATGAGTCATTCCAGTTATCTTCCATTTCTGTCTGGATTACTGAGTTATGCTCCTAACTGGCTTTAATGCATCTGTTCATCCACTAGGAAGATTATTTTCCTATTGCAAAAGACAACATGCATGTTTGGTCCCCACGATCTTCTCCAGACTGGGTTCATGATAATGCCTTAAGCTGCCCAATCTCTGGGCTCCGTCCTTTTTTTGTTCTTAGACCAGACCAAGCAGGGCAGTCTTTATATACACAAATCTTGGGGAGCTTATTAGTGATATGGTTAAATCTGGGTGAGACCGGAGACTACCTCTTAGTTAATACCCCATACGTCAGTCAGGCAAACTATTCCAGGAACAAGGCTGTAGGTCTCAGTTCCAGTGACTCTCAGAAGTCGTCTCTGATCTCAGCTCACAGACACTAGTGCTTCGGCTGATGCTTCAGGTTTGTCTTCCTGTTGGCTCATGAAACATTCCATGGTTCTTTGCTCACCACTGTAGCCCACACAGTCTCTCGACCTGCAGTGGCCCAGTGTCTGGCACATTTGTTTCTTGTGAGAGGAATGCCACCCACTGAGTCAGTGCCTGACTTAGGCTGAGTCACCTTCCTTCATGATGTTGGTGGAGACCACAGCATTCATCACCCTAAACTCTACAACCACAGAAATCCAGCTCATCTTTGGCTAACACTAAGGTATTTCTAATTCAGCTGCATTTGGGGTTTGCAGAGCAATGGCCAGAGGCCCATTTGATTTGCTATTGACATATGATTTGGTATATGCTGACTGACTTTTTTATTCTCACAGTCCAGCTGGCACTAGTACAGTCTATCAATACTCCAGATTCTCCAGTACCAGGCATTGGAGAAGAAAAACAAAACAAAACAACACCCCAAACAAACAAACAAACAAACAACAACAAAACAAAACCAAGGAAACATCAACAACAACAAAACAAAAAACCAAAGCAAAACAAGTTAAACAAATAAACTGAAGCAAATGTCAGTCACTACTGTCAGATCTGAATCTTCACCTTAGTGGGAAGAATGGCTCAGAGGATGGCAGAGGCAGGACATAGGCATCCTTACTTTTTGTCATTAAAAAACTATTGCATAGACCAGGTGTAGTGGTGCAAGAATTTAATCCTAGAATTTAAAGGCAGAAGAAGAGGTGAATCTCTGTGAGCTCAAGGCCAGCAAGCTCCAGGCAGCCAAATCTACACAATGAGGCTCTGCCTCCAGTAGCAACAGCAGCAAATGTTAAAAAACAAACAAACAAAAACAAAAACCCTTGATTTAAATAAAAATCATTTCTTAAATAATTACAAAATTATTTTATCTTGTAGGAAAATGGTATAGAAAAAATTATATGTTAATAGCTGAACAGAAATACTAGTGCTTTTGCATAAAATAAGTTGTAATGGGGGCTATAATACAAGAATTTAAGTGTACAAAACACAGGACAGGAAGAAGCAATATCACTATTGCCAAGAAAACTGCCTGCACAGTGCTAAAGCAAAAGCTAAAAATAAGAAGCATATTCACAAACATGTTCATAGTCTGGATGCAAAGCCTAGAACTGTCACTTCCTTTGACTAATAAATGAGTAAAAATAATCGTCACGCTTAGTATAAGAAAGGAACAGCTCTTAACACTTAATTAACTGCAACATTGCATTTTCTGGAAAAAAAAAACCACTATGGGTCTCTAAATCAGAAGTTTTAAATAAATGTAGTAGGTTTTAGTTTACTTTGAAATTAAAATTAAAACAGCCTCTTATAATGTAATGATTTGGTAAACTTGTTGACATGTTCAATTAAAAAGACATCTGGACTGGGGCTGGAGAGATGGCTCAATGGTCAAGAACACTACTGGCTGCTCTTCCAGAAGACCCAGGCTGGAGTTCATAGTGCTCATGGTGGCTCATAACCAGCCACAACTCTAGCTGCAGAGGATCTGATACCCTCTTCTGGCCACCACAGGTACCAGTACAAACATACATACAGACAAAACACCCATACACATTAAAAAAAAAAAAAAATCTTTAAAAAAATCTTGTATGTTTGAACTTCTGTAATTTAATTGTGTACCAGTGAGACTGTTTTTCTGTGGATGGGAATAGGGGAATGCTCATGACACATTAGTGCCCAGAGTGTAAGAAAACATCAGATGCAAATGATTACCAGAAAAGTAAAAGCAAAATGACATTTAAAATACTGTTAATAGGAACCAGCAAGATGGTTCGGTAAAGGCATTTGCTGTCAAGCCTACAAACTCCTGCAAGCTGTCCTTTGGCCTCTATGAATGGGCACTGTAGGCTGTGCCCTCTAAAGCCCCCCCTCCCACATGCACACATAAAAAATTAACACAGTGTTAATATCAGTAGGTACTGAAATGTACAAACATTCATAGATTTTCTGAAAGTACAAATCTGTAAGACTATATATTTTTTAGACAAATTCTTCTTCAGCTTATGAACTTGCAGATCCGCTAAAAATAAGGAGTTATATTAATTATGTATGGCCTCAACATTTTATAGATTATTATCCCCGATGCATATTTCCAAATTTAGAGTATGATTTAGTGGACATTAGCAAATGCCTGATGCTGGATGACACGTGGGGGCGAATGCATTTGACATAGTCGATCTGGGGAATGTGAATGAAGAAGGGCGTATTGTACTGAACCAGAAACCTCACAAGACACCTAGTTAACAAGAGAATTGGACTGGTCCACCACAGGGACAAAGAAAGGACACTGCAACACACACATCACATCTCAGTCAGTGCAGGAGAGAAACTGAGTCTGAGTCCCTAGGAATTGTGGCTCCGCATGATCTGAGGAACAACAACAGAGAGATGGCCAGCACTCTGCAAATAGTGTCATCTTGGTAAAAAGTGCCTCCCGTTGGCAGGAATGATAACCACCACGTGGATCTGCTAACACAATTTTCCTCCCAACAAGCTCAAGGTATTTATCAAGAGAATGGAGCTCTGCTTAAAAATAAGTCAACAGAAAACAGAATTTACTTTATGTAAAGAAACCACTCTAAAATAATATCATATACACATCTACTCAACAAAGGAATTAACATCTGCACCCACAGGACAGTAATGACACTAAAACAACAAGAAAAACAACGCCCTAAAGATCTTTGTCCACAGTTTTGACCACAAACAGTACCCTCCCTCGGCAGACGAAAATAAAAATAGGTGCTAGGCAAAAGTAGGGACAGGGATGGAGGATGGTGACAATAATGTTACGGAGGGAGGTGCAATCTTGTCATTAGGAAATAGATACACGCTATGTCAGCTCAGGAAGCCACAGACACAAAAATAGGTCTAAACAACTTCAGAAAAAGATGAATGCATCCTATGCACAGTCCTTTATGATAAGGATCCAGTATTAAGTTAAAGATCGGTGTCACCTAAGTACAGCACAGGTCAGGGATTTACATCCTCTGCAAGTGGGTACAGACAACAGATAAAACATGAGGTGGTCTCCATGACCAGCGAACAAATTTGAGCATCAACCCCAGGATCTAATTCCTCAGCAGAGACTACACCAGAAATCCTTAATACTTTTTCCCTCCCTTTCTTTCTTCCTTTCCTTCTCCAGCCAGAGTTACTGATCTTACTTTTTTTTATTATACTACAGTGACAAAGCTTGGACTTGGTTTAAACAATGTAGGGAAGGAAACTAAAACTGAGACTCCAAGTGACAAGGTAGGTGGGCAGGGTCTTAACCATTTGGGGAGCGAGGGACTCAGGCAGGACTTAGTCCAGTCTGAGCCTTGCTTGCCTTCCACCCTCCTAGCTGTGCAACTCTGGGCACACTGCCTAGCCTCTTAAGATCGACTTGGGTAATGAGAGAATCTACGTAAATGCTAAAGCAGGTAAAATGTGAAGCAGTACATTTTTATAGGGACCACAGGAATGAGCTGAGAATACTTCCAAATCTGATTCAGTGAAGCTATTAAACACTCACCTGTAATACTTCATTCCTAGATGAGTGACACAAGCTACTAAAGTTAGCAATTATTTTCAAATTATTTTATAAGCGAAATGCTAAGCCAAGTGGGGTATTTTCTTGGAACTGTCAGAATAATCTTAAAGTTTATATGGATATAGAGGAGGAAAGGCCATTTTAAAACTGCAACAATTAACAAGGTATTGAAGAAGAGTAAACAGGAAAACAAGAACAGAAGGCTATCAAAGAGAAAGTATTTTTAATGAATGTAATTCAAATAAGCAAAGAATTAATGTAAACTGAGGACATATGTTAAATTATAACTGCATCTGATAACTAAATTAATATATTTAAAAATAAAGCATATTGTTAAAAATAAAACTTTAAAAAGAATACCTAGAGATATATTTTGAAGTTTCAGAGGGATTTTTTTTCAGACAATTGAAACAAATGACAGAGATAAAAGACTCTTTTCTCAAATGTCAACACAGCTATCAAGAATCAAGACAAAAATGATAAATGAAGAAAACATTTGCAGCTTCCAGCAAAAGGTCAATCTTTTGAATTGAAATGACTTAAAAGATCAATTTTTAAATGAACAAAGTAGGAAAATGAGAACTGTACATAAAAGAAGGGCTGAAAGCACAGATGAACAGAAAATCAATGCTATATGAATCCCTAAAAACAAAATTAACTTGGTAATACTTCCTATTCATCAAACTTGTTATTGTTAATGCTTTGAAACTATCTAATAACAGAGATAAAGTGAGGCCAGGAAGATGGCTTATTAGGCAAATGTACTTGGCACCAAGCCTGACGACTGAATCTCTCCAACCCCAGAAGGCACAGGGTAGGAAAGAGAACTGTTTCCCGCTCACCATCCTGACCTCCATATGCACACGTGGACGTTCCGCCTTCCAATAAGCTTACGGGAGTTTGTTGTGAGATTGTGTCTCCTCATGACGTCAGGAGCTTGACCTGAAAAGTCACACCAACATGACTGCCCAAATGTGAGCTGAACAAGGATGACACCAAAGTCCATGTCAATGCGGACAGGAAAAGTCCACAAGGCCTCAACCCTGCACAAAGAATTTTTGCAACTGAGGAGTGCTGAGAGTAGGAGAGGTGGCCTGCTGTAGGAAAGGGCACATCAGTCAGGTATCCGGTGCCAAAGGTCAGCCCTGAGAACACACATACAAGGAACACAGTATGGACTGAGTAGGTAATATGTAGGAATATATACGTACAGAAATATATGCACATGATGACAATCAGTAAAAGAAGAGGACATGAATTTGAAACAGAGTGGGGAGGGATATATGAGAAGATGCAGGTATTGGGAAGTGAATGATGATTTTTCCCTAAGCCATCAGCCTCCAGGAAATCCTATAAATTACTACTGAGAGTAAATATTTGTATACATATTTTAGAGTGAAATTAATGCTCTGAAGCTCTTTTTAAAAGTTCCTACCCTCTGGTCCAACAGTTCCTCAATAGTACAGAGTGTATTTCTTGCTACCATAACCATCTTTAGAACTGTGCTGTGAAGCAGACAGGCACTTCTGCAAATCTCAGTATCTCGTGACAGCAGATGGCCTTAGGCTTTGCAAATGGAGACCG
The DNA here is from genome assembly GCF_030254825.1 of Meriones unguiculatus. Lineage (NCBI taxonomy): Eukaryota > Metazoa > Chordata > Mammalia > Rodentia > Muridae > Meriones > Meriones unguiculatus. The sequence continues at coordinate 107,027,889 of NC_083350.1, read as the reverse complement.
TGAGATGGAAACTTAAGGTCAGGGGAGTGGAGACTTGTTCTTCTTTGCCTGCCTGCTGTTCCTGTCAACCTCACCCTGGCACCAACTCTTAATGATCCTGAGTATTTCAGTGTCAGCTGGCCAGTGTCACTGGAGGTCTGAGTATCTCCATGGTGTCTGTCCCTCAGCTCCTGGGCCTGGAAGACCAGCCCTCTTCTCCAAGCTTCTGGATTCTAATAACCCCAGTCTACTTCAATGGGTGAACAATGTCTGTTTGTTGTATGAGGGTACACACGTGTCTTCTAATTTTTTCAAGTATCATTTATTCTTTATAAAATACAAAATTTGCTGCCATCGAAGCATATGCTATACAGTAATTAAAAGCACATATTCTAAGGGCAAGTAGAGGTCAAAAATCCAGCTTCATTATTTGGTGACCAGATGGACTTGGGAAAATTGTACTAATGAGGCTAGATTATTCTGTACAGAAGGAGTAGAGACGGAATTTTGTTGAATGGATAAACAAACCATTCCTTGTTACAAAATTAAATCATATTAGTTTTGTTGTTGTTGTTGTTGTTGTTGTTTTACAAACTCTTATGTGATGCCTACAGGATTTTTTTCTGTGACAAAGAAAAATATTCATTTTTGTTCCTTAAACTTTTTTGAAACAGTTTCAAATTAGAAAAACATTGCTATAAAAACAAGAACAGAACAACAATGAGAATGTAACAATGTAGATTCTCTAATTTTGTTACAAATGGCATCTAGCTATATATCTACACTTCTATTACCCCCAAATCTTCTGATAAATTACTAGCATGTGCTCTTTTACCTGGATTAGGTCAATGCTGACTAACCATTCCCTGACATAACCATGGCACTATTATGAGAACAGTAAACTTAGCATTGGCATTCTCATTTAAAATTCAGTCTACGCTGAATTTTTGTCAATTTTCACCCCTTGATGGTGAGGTTGAACCCAGTCCTCAAGTAAGACAGGCCGTTGTCAATCAGATGCTGTAGTAATGTTCCTGAGATAGAGTTTTCTACCTGACCGGGATCAAATAGAAAAACACACCACATTACATTGCATTTAGTTGTAATTAAACACAGAATAGCCATGTAATATTCCATCTATTGACATACTACCCTTCTATCTAACAAATGCCTTTTAAAGGACACTTGTCTTATGCTCTTTTCTTGTGGCTGTTGTTACAGTAATGCTAGGATAAGCATTCCTTCATAGAGCTCTTTGTATCTTATTCATTCTTTAGGGTGACTTACTATGTATCATTCAGGATGGAGCTGAACAGTGTTAGCTGTAACACTTACTTTAACAGCAAAAATTTAACTTAAGAAAATCCCTACAGTGGTCTAGAGGTTTTGTAAAGACTGGAGAGAGCTTAGCAATAAGACAAGCTAGTAAACACACTGATCAATGACCCTTTTAAGGCTGTGGAAGAAAGAAAGAAACTGGATTACGAGATATAGACATTCAGAGAGCCTCTATGAACCAAAACACTTTGTTTCTAAGGAGGGAAGAGGAATGTTCATTAAAAAGACATTTTGGAGAGGAAGAGGAAATGCCTGGCATTCCTTCTCCATCTCCTCTTCAAGTTAAAACAAACAAGTGAAGAATTTTGCCACCATAAACACAGAAACCCACCAAAAATTTGTAGTGATTTGGAAAAGAAAAGTTTAACAGTGCACAAAGAACCTGAGTCTTATTATTATCTCAAGGGAGGAAAAACAAAATGCAGCAAGGAGTTGGAAACAGTGAAATCAAATTAGTCTGAAATATTTGTTAAATGTAAATGTCAAATCAAATCAGTCTGAAGTTTAAGTACTGAAACTGGCTGGTTGATTTAGAAATTCTTTATCTGTGCTTGAGAATGTATGATTGTGTACTAGATATGATATCTTTTATGATGTCTGACTGTCCCAAAAGTAAAAGAAGGGATTGGCAAGACTATTGCTGGCCTTAATAGCCAAGATTATAAGGTTGTAAATCTTCTGGAAGCACTAGATTTCATAGACTGTGACTTGACAGAGCACTAAGGATGGATGGAAGAGTATACTTTATCAGACTCACTCTTTTCACCATATACTCAGTGTCAAGGAAGGCTCAGGGCCAACTCACTCACTTTTCTATCTAAGCAGCACCCAATAACTCAACCCTCATGGTATAATGCACAGGAGGGCAAAAAAAATAAGGTCACTCTACTCCACAGCCCTACGGATGGCCCTGAATTCCTTGGAGTGGGCAGGAAGCTCTTCACGCTGCCATCCATTCAGGAGGCAAGCAACAAATTTCCTGTGTGAAAGCTCACTGCTGCTCTTGCATTCCTCAGGGTGCACATCCTCTCAGCTCAGAGGATGTTGCTCTTCCACAGGAAGAGGAAGGAACCAGTTGTCACTGGATGTGTGGGCTGAGGGCTGCGGGCATTTTCCGCATGCCTTCGCCTCAGCTGTGGGAACTAGGGACACAGCTTGGATTCCCAGCCAGAGAGGAGCTGGCGGTGTCACTGGGGCAGTCATAGTTTAGAAAGAGTACTGCAGGAAGTTAGAGGCAGAAACAAGACCTGAAACTTCCACACCTCCAGTGCCCAGAAATGTGCTCATTTTCTAAAGGGATTTGCAACATTTATGTACTCTGTCAGGCAGCCAATAGCATATTATAAAGAATCCTTTCGTAGAGTTTACTGTTTTAAAAAATACACTTACCATAGGAAAATTAAAACAAACAAACAAAAACAATAAACAAAAACAACAAACAAAAACCTCTCTTGTCACCAGGAGTAAAGAAATGGAACAAAGTATTAGCTAACCAGGACAACTGATATAAAGTTGACTTGTACATAATTTTTGGTAAATCCATTGAATTTTCTTTCCCTGTGACTTTGAAAGTTAAAGAAGCTCAAATTAGCAATTTCTGAGGGTTACACGACAAGTAAATAACTTGGACTTACTGTCATGATTTTTACTGAAGAGATTAATATAGGTAGAAAATGACAATCTTGGCCTGCACCATTTTCCTGCACAGAGAGATTAATTGAAGGCTAAGACAACGAGAGCTCTGTTCTGAGAAAGGACGCATGCTCCTTTAACACACATTTCTGTTGTTAGTGCTTTAACATCAATCTCAAAGCACACAAAGCACGAAAAGCCATTGCATTTAAAACTATAGCAGATTCCACAACATGTGGCCCTGATGTGCTGTAAGAGCAAGGACCTAACTAATCCGGAAAGCTTTCCCCATTTCTGTTTCTTCTATGCTAAAGACTGAATCTGAAAAAAAAAAAAAAAAAGAAAGAAAGAAAGAAAAAAGAAAATGTTTTCTACCTGACAGAAGACATGTGAACACTCATTTCTTTCCTCGTTTACTTTTGTTAAGTATGCACCTTCTAGCTCTTCAATGCCTTTGACAATTTAATTATTTCACATATTCAAATTTTGTAAGGAGGACTAATTTTAAGACACTTCCTCAATCTTTAAAAAAATTTTCCCTTTTATTCCCACTAAGCACACCTTAGAATCTAACATTCAACATCATTATGTAACGCTTGATGCATTTACTATTGGTTGAAATAAAGACAAACGGCCTTTAATGGAAGAAAGTTACATTGAGGGAGGGAGGCACCAGTTAGGAGTCCAGCGAGTCCAGAGGCCAGGGTCGCATGGTCACCTGTGTACTTCCTTCCAAACCCTCAGTGCAGAACAGGACACAGACACTGCAGGGCCACGGAAACAGTGTTCAGAAACACACAAACTCGCCTGTTTACTACTGCCTGCTAACAGAGCTGTTAGAAATCCTATGTGCTACACTTAACAAATCAAACACATCCCGATTAGCTGTTGCAGAGTTTAAAATCCCTAAAAAGACCCTGACCTACTCCAGAGTGAGAAGATGCCTGTGAGTAACACAGGAGAGTTAGCCCAGGGAAAGGCGGCATTAGGCTATTCCACCATGACTTACAGATGTGCCTGTTTTGTTTTTTTGTTTCTTTTTTTTTATGATTTATTTATTTATTTGTGTGGATGTTTTAGCCTGCGTGTACATCTGTACAGGAGACAGTGTTAGATGCCCTGGAACTGGAGTTACAGATAGGTGCTAGTGGCCATCTGGGTTCTGGGAATTGAACCCGGGATTTCCAGAGAGGAGTCAGTACTCTTAATGCACTCTTCAGCCTGCACGTGCATTTTAAGTTGTCAAAATTCCGTTTTAGTTTAGAGACATTTGGATTTCAGACACTGTGTTCTTTCAAATAAGTCCTTCCCAATCTTTGCTTACATAAGCAGTTAGGAACTGAAATAACTCTGAGCTGGTTACACAATGTTGTCCGGTAACCAGGATGTACCGTTGTCACAACACCAGAGGAAATATTCTGTCGGCAAATCTACTCCCCCTGTGTCCACATGTGTCCACACCACATTATTTTGTAGGTAGTATGTACCATATGGTCCATGAAAGTGGGCAACCTTTCCCTTCTCTCAAATAGGATGATGCAAAAAAGAAGCCAATGTACTTTGCTGAGAAATGTGAATCTAAGTGCCATTAGATAGTGCACTTCCCAAAGTCACAGGAAAGGCAGAGGATCTCCTTCCTCTGTGTCTAGAACCCGAGACAAGAAAACCACAATTGTTTTTCTCTCCATGGCTCTTTATCAAAATGACGCTGAACCAGAAGATCTTCCTAGCTACCCTAAGATTATTCAGGGCTACACCTTACTGTCCCCTGGGAGAGGAGGTAGGCAATCCCACAGCTGACATCCAATCTGTCAGGAAATCCTCTTGGCTCTGCCTTCAGATATCGTCAGAACTCTGCCATCCACGAGTGCCTCCCCTGCTCCTGCCTTGTGTCAAGCCACCACTGCCCAAGCTGGTTATTTCCTTAGTTCTCTAGTTCTTGTCCTTGACCCCACTGCCACAGCAGTACTTCCTTACTCAGATGGCACCTGCCATGTGACAGGTGTTTTGCCCACACTCCCGAAGCCTCCTGCCATTGTCCAAAGCCTGGAGTGCTTTTCTTCTGTGGGGTTTTGATACACTATCCAAATACACTTAGGTTTTTAATCTGAAACTTGCCTGTTTCCCTAAGATACAAAATGGAGCTTTTGGGACAGGTTTTAATTTACTGTTTCTTTCTCAATTCTTTAAAGCCAAGAATGGGGAACAACACAGAATAGCTCCTCGATATTTACTGGGGGACACGGATATATATGAGTGTGCATCCTTCCAGGATTTGGTCACATCTGCCACCTATTGGGCAAAGCAATGTAAAGGACCAAAACTTACAGGCATGGAGTTCAAGAACACCCAGAAGTAAAGCCACAACACAGGGAGGGAGGAACAGACTGGGTAGACATAGAGTGGGGGAGGAGAAAGCTGCAGGAGGAGAGAAGGATATCCAGAAGTAGATTACGGTACATTTTATTATCTCGGTGCACATTTTCAAAAAATTAAAAAAAAAAAAATTAAACCTTGTTCTGCTTTCCTGAAATTTCCAGTAAAATATCCTACCTATCTCTGCTCAGTCTAAAGGGAGATTTCTCCTGGAAAAGTCTTCTATTGTCCTCTCCAGGACACTAATAATCTCTTCTGGAACACTGCCTCTGCCAGCATTTCCTGTCAAGGAAATGCTCTCTGTACTTGACATCAAGAACCCTGTTCTGTTCCCTCCATCGCCACTTTATTTTGCCTGCTGAGGGTGGGTGCTGCTGAGCAGCCCCTCAGCAGTACCTTCTCCAGGCAGCCTGTCTTCATCTGGCCACTGGTTTAAAGAACTGCACATCCTAGGATTTTTTTTTTTTTTTGGTAATGTAACTTTAACTTCTCAGTTTACTATAAATAATTAATTTGATCTGAAATGCTGTACCTAACTCTAAAGAAAGGCATACATGTTACATTTATGCTATGCATTGCAGCCAGGATAAAGATGAAGACAAAAGAATGTGAGAGTGTTGACTGCATTCTGTTCATCTACCTGTAAGACAAATAATAAAACTAATGCATTAAAACTTCAGACTAAGCTGTCGGGAGTGGCACATGCCTTTAATCCCAGCACTTGGGAGGCAGAAGCAGGTGACTTTCTGTGAGTTCAAGGCCAGCCTGGTCTACAAAGCAAGTTCCAGGACAGCTAGGGCTACACAGAGAAACCCTGTCTCAACACCCCCCCAACCCCCAAACCTTAAGACTATAATTTACCTGAAAGTAACAAGTTTCTGTGTGTGTGTGTGTGCGTGTGTGTGTGTGTGCGCGTGCGCGCGCCTGGTTGTAGGCGGAAGTGTTCAGGTAAATGTGGAAACCAGGGGTCATGTTCAGGTGTCATTCTTGGAGGCTATCCACTCTGTCTTTTGAGACTCGGTCTCTGAAGGGCCTGGAACTTGCTAAGTAGGCTGGACCATCTGGCCAGGCTCTCCTCAGTGGCAGGGTTACTGGCTCTCACCACCAGGCCCAGCTTCATTGATTTGGGGAGCTCAGATTCTCCTGTTCACATGGCATGCACTTTGCAGATGGTGCCATCTCTTCAGTCCCAACAAACTTCTATTTTACTCCTATTTGAGAAGAGTAACAAAGAGGATCTGGCACCCTACGCTGTGTAGCCACGTCATAGACAGTAAGTGCTAAATGCTTATCTTATGTACAGTTGTCCCCCATATTAGGGATGGAAGCAGGGGTTCAAACATGGCAGCCAAACTTCAAGTACTGAACTAAATCCCAGACATCCCTAATTCAAAATTTAATGGCAGAACCTTGTTCTAGTTCTATGAAGATATTGACCTAAACCAGAATCCTGAAGAAAAGGCTCTTTTAAAAAAAGCCAGAAAACTACATAGTAAGTGACTTGATATAATCAAAATAAAGATTAAGGCATTTGAGAAGATAAACATTTAACAACCATGTCTATATAATTGCCAATACCAACCTTTTGCAGAGAAACATTTGGGGAAGGGTACAACCAAACTTTAAGTATACAGATTGGTAACAACTGATTTTGACTCCCAAATATTAGATCAAAATTTCTGCCAGGTGTTAGAGATAGAAGTGCAAGCCACAAATACCAACTGTTATACCGCATGCCTTAATTTCTCCTCAATAGTAAGATACTAGAGGAGAGCCAAGTCTCACTTTAGTGTGCCTTTCTTGTACTAGGTAAGTTACTATGGATATATAACCCCAGCCCTTTGTCTTTTGGCATAGAGTCTTACTGTATAACTCATGGTGGCCTCAAACTCAAACCCTCTTTCCTCTGACTCCCAAATTCTAAGATGAGAGAGATGTGCTACAGTGTCTGGCATCACTACTTTTAAAACCAATTCCCCGGAATCTTTCACGTAAAGTGTAGTCACCAATGTTAGACTGGCTTTGTTTCACAGTTCAGCTAGTGCTCCATTTTTGTAGATAACTACTCTATTCAGTTTTACTCATGTTTCATAACTTGTTTCATACTCATGTCAAACTTGTCATGTTTGGTACCCACAGATACCGTGTAAACTAGCTGATTCTGGTTACTCTGGGATGGGCACTCTTCTGCTCTAGTTGGGGACAGGCCCACATCGCAGCAAACCATGAGGATGCTCAGAGTCTCCAAGTCCTGATTTTTGCAATGCTTAAAGGGTACTGGCAGAGAGACTGTAGCTCAAAAAGTCGAACAAAAAGGTTTAATGATCAGAGATAGTTTCTAGGTCAAGAATAGTAAGCTTTAGTCTGCTGAATTTGTCACAAGGAGAAAGCCCATGTCACAAGCTACCTACCTACTCACTGTACCTACCTATTCAGTGTAGTCAACTCACTGGACTACATAAGGTCAATGGTATGTGTTGTGTCAAATTTGTTGAAGACTATGGAAAAAGCATGTGGCAAGTTTAAGAAAGCTAGCTAATGTTTGGCTTAACAAGTCATTCATTCATGCAGAAATGCTGATGGGGCTATGTACGTGAGCATGCTAAGTGCACAGACCAGCTTCCCCAGTGAGTCCTGACCTTCCCTTTGATAAGGAGCATCTGGCTGCTACCATGTGGTTCTTGTTACTGCACCTTCTCGTGAGAAGAATGTCCTCTGCCCAACATTAGTGCTGAGAGGGCACTTTGAAACTCGATTACTTCCTGGTACAGGTGGAACTCATCTGCAGAGACACTATTTTTGGCATCTACTTGACTCTACGTCAGGCTGTGGTTCTTTAAATTTTCACCCACAATACTGGACTAAATGGACAGCTTAGCAGCAGTGTTGTCAAAGGCAACACTGTTCTTCCTGTTCTCATAGCAAGGCTTGTGCTAATCAGCAGGGCTACCTGTGATTTGTTTAGAGGAGCAAACAGACTCAGGATACAGCTCAAGCTATTTCTGAAGCCTACATTCAGAATGCAGAACATACAGAGAATTTTTATAAACAAAATTACAAGTAATAGTGATATTTTATTTCTGGACGATCCATCAAGAGATTAACAAAAAACAGGGGTGGAGGGGGGAAAGGAACTGCTGTCTTTAGAGCTTCTAAAGGCAACAAGGCAGGGAGTCTACTCTGGACAGCAGTATAAGGCAGGGGCGGCAGGGGGGCAAGGAACAGGGAGCAGGGAGCAGGGCGGGGTGGGGGGAGCAGGGAGAGAGGTTGAATTAGACTGACTTGAAGGTCTTTAAAGGAAAAGCTGTTCTGCAAATGGTTGCTGCTCCCTCTGGTGGCTGTTTAGAAGCTTATTAACGACTTCTATATAAAGGCCTGCTATGATGAAATGTTAGGCTTCTCAGCTGACATTTTATCCCTGTCCCACATACTTTTGAAGGAAATAACTGTGATAAATAATTTAACACTGATTTCGTTAGAGAAAAGAAAACTTACCGTGGTTGAATCAAATGAAATGACATCTACAACAGGGGGAGAAGAACTCTTCAGATCCATTACCTCAAGTTTTGGATTAATCTGTGTGCACATATAAAATACGTTAATGTGACACCTTCTATCATAAGAAACCATGTACTATTTGTAAAAAAACAAACTATAGAGCGTTCGTAATATATTCTAAAAACAATTGATAAACACACAAGTACTGGCAAAATATGAATTCACTAAACCTACCAATGTACATGAAACTGACAATTCATCTACAGAGGAACAGTAAAGTAGAAAGACCCACCTCAAGGGATGCAGGAAAAATCCTAGCCAGTACATTAAAACAAGAAAAAAAATAGAATGTTAAGATGTAAGAATCAGAAAGTAATAAATTTTCGTTCAAAATGCAGTGATGGCCGACCGAGAAGCAAACAGAATGTACCACTGGGTCCTCAGCGCCACTAAGAGAACTGAAGAGCACTGCTATACCCACTCAACACAAATATATTTCAACATGAAGTTAAAATATGGACAGTAATACCATGAAGAGGAAGAAAATTCCCCAAATATTTATGGGGAAAACTAAGACTTCATTGTCATTAAAAAAAGGAACAAGTAAACAGAAAGCTATACCACAGCTAGATCGGATGCAAGGTACACTATAGGTGGGAAAGAAGCATAGTCAGACTCAATGGCAATATTAGTCAATAGAGAAGGAAGACTGACAATTCTAAAAATTGGCTAGGTCCATGGATCCCTGTTAGGAAGGGTAGGCAGGAAATAAGTAGAACCCGAAATGTGATGATCAAACTGTAAAACCAACAGGAACAAACAAGTAATATCTTTATTATAACCAGGATGGAGAATGGCATCTGAGAAACGGAAAAAGCAAAACCATAAGGCAAGGGGAAAACAATGGAACAGGAGATATGATGATGTCTAATATAAAAGGGGGCAAATATCTAAAAGCTATACAAAAGGCTTATACATGGAAATATAGAAAACAGAAATCTCCATGGGAGAAAAAAAAATCTACAGGAATTGAAACCTACCAGCTGATGAGTTTATCTGCATCTACTCATTATAAAGGTGCCCAGCAGCATTATCCACGACAAAAGTGACATTTAAAAGAAATGCCATTTTGGAAACTAGAGTGCTCCACACTGCCAGCAGCAGCGCACAGCGCTTCGAAGCAGCATGGACTGTGAGTGCTACTGTGGGGACTGCCTGTGAGGTAACGTCACCGAAACACAGCATGGCCGTAAAGATGAGCAGCGCACAGCTCCATACGACATGTAAGTGTGTCAATTCATGTTATATCCACACATCTCAAGGCTTTTTATATGAATAAAAAGGCAAATTGCAGAAAAACATACTCAATATATCCCCATTTACAAAATTATGTTTCTGACCATTCAAAAGTAAACAATATTTAAATATAGATTTGAAAACATGTATGTATGAAAATTACAGAAAAGAGGGAATGATTTTATGTATTGATGACCACCTCTGAGGAAAGTTATTTCAAAGGCCCCAAAACAAATCAAATAAAATCCAATAGCCCTCGAAGAAGTTAGCCACGGACAACAGGAGGCAGGACTTTATAGCGTACCAGTGGTCCAACATTCTGCTTAGGGGCCCAGAAAAAACTTCTAGCACATTGCTCAGTGACAAAGGATACTTAGGAAGGAAACAGTTTAATACAGCTTCTCAACACAAAAATGAAAACAAACAAAAGAAAGAAAATGTTAAAAAACTAGTCAGAGAGACAGGGTGAGACAAAGAGCTGCCCCTCAGCCCTGGCAGAGCATAGGCATGGTACAAATGAACAAATGCGCAGAGGCAGGAAAAAAGAGACACACGCTGGAGTGGGAAAAGGCCAAGTCACAAAGAAATTTGGGGAAACCATGAGGCTGGAGTCTAAAGTGCTTTAGAGAGACCTATCTGGGAGACGGGGGACAGTACTAACGTCTTAGTGGGCTGAGCCCCTGGCAAACAACTGACCTTTAAAGCAGTCAGGCTTGATGGGCACAGCTGAAGTTCTAATGACTACACTTTATTTATATCTCTCTGTGTGAGAGCGCATGCATGCTTATGTATGTGAGTGCACCATTGTACATGTGTGAAGGTTTAAGGTCAACTTGTGAGATCTGGTTTTTTTTCCATCCACCATGTGAATCCCAGGGATTAGACTCAGCTGACAGGTGGGCTGCAAATGCCTTAACCTGCTGAGCCAGCTTTATACCTGCTGGCTTGGTTTTGTTTTGGGGACCTATCACACCACAAGCTGGCCTTAAACTCCTATTGCTTTTTCCTTTGCTTCCCAAGCATTGTACTTACAGGCTTGTGTGTCACCATGCTCTGTCCTCCAGCTGTGGTTTAGAAATGTTAACCTCATCTTATAATGCTCCAGCTCAGTGTGTTAAGGTAGAGGTGTACCAACACATTGAAGAGGGGTAAACTTGTTTTTGAGAAGGATGGAGGACACTGGCCCAGTTGTCCAACACCTCTTCTTCCTTCCAGCTGTTTTCTAGTAGAAAACAAACACGTCCTCATCCATCTCTGTGAGGAGGAGACATCTGGGCTGACTTAATTCCTTTTAGTCTGAGCTGAGCTGGCCAGAGAGACATTTTACTCTTTTCTCTACTGCCACCTAGTGTGGATATTAAAATGGCCACCACTTGGTTTTCCTTCTCTGAAATAGAAATTGCTCAGAAAGTTTAAGCCACAGACTACAGAAAAATAGGCGCCTCCTGTGAAAAATCTTTGACTTCAGACAAGTTTCGAATTTATGTAACTGATAGTATTTTACTGCACTGTAGCACAATTGCTGCACATAAATCATGCTGACTTGAAGTGGAGTGGGACTGAGAGTAGCCGAACTGGGGTTGACAACTGGATTTTTGTGAACGAGAAGGTTGTATAGAACCTTCAAGAACCCTCACACTGAGCTGAGGGCCTACCGAGAAGTTCAAGAACATCAACACCCGCACTAGCACAGTCTGTAATGCTTCCCTAGACGACAAGTTTCTGAAGAGCTAGGAATGAACCCTTGCAGCTTGGACCTCCAGCACAGACACGTCAGTGCCTGCTCGCAGGGCCAGACTGTAGCTTCTGCGAAGCTGAAGCTCTGCAACAGATGGGGAAGGGTGCACAAGGAGACGGAGGGCCAGGGCTGCAGCTCCAGGGCTGTCAGCTACTAGCTTCAGCTCCAAATCACTGCAGTTCTCATGTAGATAAAAGCATTACTCATTTTCAATGTTTGTAGCACTATTAAATAATTCATGTAAAGACATGGAAAAATATTGTATAGGCATTATGTATTCTTATTACTATTATTATCATATATGCGCCTTAGCACATTTACTGAGGCCAAAACAGTTTAAGCATGTACTTCAGCTAGAATTAAAATATAGAATTGGTAGACAGGCAATTATATTTTTGCCCTCAGTGGTAATGTTTTTAACCTTATTAGCAGATTAAGGTAAAAACCTGATCTAAGATTTGAAGATTTATATGACTACAACAGAATTTTCAACAATGAATCATAGTCAGGCCATTATAAAATATTTACTTAAATGAAAGGACTGTTCTGTCCTGCTAGGTAACATATAGAATTTCATATGCAATTTATAGATTATGGTGATATTCAAGTGGCCATTTGGCAGTTGAAAGCAAACAAGATGTTTATTTTATTAATAATTTTGATGTAAGTGCTTTCTCTTCTAATATTCTGTAAGTCTAGAATAACTGTGAGACCCTAGTCTCACAAAGCTTATCATCATCCCTTAGAAGGCTTTCTGGTTTTCTCATTAAATATGCAAAAGAGGAATAGACAGTGCCATGCAAATGTAATAGTTTTTTTTGTTTTTTTTTTTTTCCTGGGACAGTACAATATACTTCTCTCACGGCAGGGAGACACGGTTGACATGAAATACTAGTACTAAAGTATATAGGCTTCTATGAAGTATGAAGACACCCATGTAAAAACTGGGTCCCAACAACATGGAAAGACACTGTTCTCATGCTTAATTTTAATCAGGATGGAGGGCTTCAGCTCCATGTCTGTCAGTAGACCAGGTGAGACACAGGGAGGTGTCCACACAGCAAGGCTTCTGTACTCCATGCGGTCTTTCACGCAGAAAGATGGATGCTCAAGCAGTTTGGCTGTCACCCTTCTGTCTATGTAAGGATTAGTAGTAATTTACACATATAGCAGAAAGAGCAGAGATCTGAGGTTCCTTACCTTCCTTTAGGCTGGCAAGCCAGTGGGCTTTGCAAGGGCCAAACAATTTTATGTAGAAGATTAAGAAAACATAGTAAGTACATACCATGTTTATCTTTCAGACCTAGAAAGGTGAACATGGTATGTACTCACTTATTAAGTGGACAGCAGTTAGAAAGTACAGGATAACTATGCTACAATCCACAGACCCAAAGAAGCTCAAGGAAGACCCAGAAGGGATCTCACTGAGAAGGGGAAAGAGAATAGATATTGAGGGGGTTGATGGATGGAGGGAACCTGCTGAGGGAGGGAGGGGGGATGGGAGCAGGAGGAATCAAGGGGAGGAGGACTGAGGAAGAGAGTACTAAGATAGAAAGAACTAGTGGGGCGGGCATCTCTGGGACAAGCTAGAGACTTAGGACAATGGAAACTCTCAGGAACCTATGAGGGTGACCCTAGCTAAGTCTCCTAGCAACAGGCAATATGGAGCCTGAACCAGCCATCTTCTATAACCAGAAAAGACTTCCAGTGGATGGAAAACCTTAGACCCATAATTTGTCCTGCCAATATGATTATGCAGGAGTAAAGATGGAGCAGAAACTAAGGTCAAGGACACTACAAGAAAACATACAGAACCAACTAACATGGGCCAATAGGAGCTCACAGAGACTGAACCACCAAACCAAGCATACATGGGACAGACGTAGGCTCTCTGCACATAGGGAACAGTGGTGCAGCTTGGTTTTCATGTAGGACTCGTAACAGCAGGAGCAGAAGCTGTCTCTGACTCTGTTGCCTGCCTTGGGATCTCTTTTCCCTACTGGGCTGCCTTGCCCAGCCACAATAGCAGAAGATGCACCTAGTCCTATTACAACTTGATATGCCAAGACAGGCTGATACCCATGGAAGGCTTGCCCTTTTCTGTGGAGAGAGGGAGAACAGGAGGCCAGCAGGGAGGGAAGCTTCATTTGGTATGTAAAATAAATTAATTAGTTAAAAAAAAGAAAACACAGCAATATATAAAGCATAGGGAATCTATACTGCTCAAAACCCAAAAATAAAATACTCATGGCTACTAAAAAGAAGAGAAGTTACTTCAATACTATGATAAAAAATAATTTTTTATTTTCATTAAATTCTGAACACAGAATGTTTTCATTTTAAAATTATTTTTGAAGTAATGTAAATGCACTTTTCTAAAGTTTTGACAGAAAACCTTTTTCAAATTTTTAAAATTAATTAATTAATTTTTTATTCACTTTACATCCGGTGGTAGCCCCATCCCTTCTCCCCTCCCTGTCCCACTTTCCTTCCTCCTTCCTACCCCCCTCACCTATTCCTTAGAAAAGGGGAGCTTCCTTTCCCATCCACCCCAGCTCATCAGGCTGCATTAGGACTGAGCTGGTCCTCTTCCCCTGTGGCCTGGCAAGGCAGTGCTGGCAGGGGAAAGTGATCTAAAAGCTGGCAAGTGAGTCCTTGTCCGATGCAGTCCCCACTTCCCTTACTATAGAACCTGCATGAATCCTAAGATGCCATCTGCTGCACCTTTGTAGCGAGCCTAGGTCCAGTTCATGCACGGTCCTTGGTTGATGCTTCAGTTTGACAGGAAACTTAACCCACAGAATTAAGTATTTTAAAGCATAATTTATCATAAGTAGGCACAGTATTTCTCTCCTGATCTAAGGTTTAAATTTTAAATTAAGCAGTTTTTTTTCTTTCTGCAAGGGATATATATATATATATATTTATTAACTGAAGAATTTAAATATAACTTGATATCCAATGATTTTTATAATGCTAAAAATAAGCTTTGTATAAAAAAAAAATCATATTTTGCTTTTTTGTGAGCTTATTTTTAAAATGAGGTGATTGGCTGTTTATACAAAGAATCCTTTTACTTCTCTGGCACAGCATCTGGAGGTGTTTTACAAAGGTCAATCACATGAGTACCTCCAGGTGATTTAAACGGCATACCCAAGGCCAACTTTCCTGGGGCCATACAAAATGTTCAGGCTTGCTCTCTGCATTCACACAGTGCAACTGTCCCCTCATTCCATAATGAAAAGGCAGCTTTTGATAGGAATAAGTGCACATGAGAAAAGTACAGCCAGGAGTGTCTTCACACAGTCTGGGTCATCCTGACCGCACCACACAAAGAAGCCTGGCTGGTTTCAGAGCTCTCAACGGAAGAGTCAGAGCAAGCGACTCAGTCAGCTTGTTGACACTGTGAAGTCTAGCTCTCTAAATGACCGGAAGTGATAGTAAATCACAGAGCAGATGGCTTGACAGCACAATGTCAGAAAAGACCACTCAGCTGGAGACCTGTAGCTTTCCTACACGTCACCTGGCTGAGTGCCATGTAACACTCATGCTAAGTGCTAAGTGACAGGGCCAGGGACTTCTTCACCCTGACCACACCCAGACAAGTCATAGAAATAAAGTCCAAGAAAAAGCCACCAAGGACCGAAAAAACAGCTTTTTTAACACAAGAAAAGGACACTCAAGAAACACGCACACGCACGCACGCGCGCGCACACACACACACACACACACACACGCACACACATACTTATTTTGTATGAATATATGACCATAAGAGGCCAACAAATACATTTAATAACTAACAACTGAGGAAAAAATTACATTCTTGGGCTGGAGAGATGACTCAGTGGTTAAAAGCACTGGCTGCTTCTCCAGAGGACCTAGGTTTGATTTCCAGCATCCACAGGGCACTCCCAAACATCTGTCACTCCAGTTCCAAGGGATCTGCTGCCCTCTTCTAGCCTCTGCAGGCACTGAATGCACATAGTGCACAGTCATGCAGGCAAAACACCCATACACACAAAATAAGAATAAATCATTATTTTTAAAAATATACATTCTTTTGTTCAAAGAACAAAAGGAAAAATGAGGGCTAAGCTCTGTGGTAGATCTCTCGTAGCATGTATGAGTCCTTGTTGGAGCCCCAGCATCAAATGCACACAGGCAGGCAGGCAGGCACAAAATGATGGAATAGTAAAAACATTTAACAAAGCATAGCGGTTTAATGTTCATGTGATTATCCAAAAGGATAAAAATTACAGACAAGAATTAAAAGTTAATACTGTCAATAAGAAACAACACCAGAAATTCCCAAGTATGGATGAATTAGACCAAATTTAAGAAACAATCTCCTAGGTATGGAGAACACGTATAAGTCCCAGCACTTGGGGATCAGGAATTCAAGGCCAGTCTGAGATAGTGCTGAGTCCCCTATTTCAAAACCAGCAAAGAAAGCAAAACCACCCCGAGCTTAGGGTGTGTATACTTCAAATGAGAGCAGCAAGAAGGCCCAAGAAAAACCAAGAGTGATGAAAACAAAGCTAAGAAAGTGATTGAGTGGGGAATAGAGAGTGGATTGGAGTGTCTCAGGCTACTGTGCAAATTAAGTCTCAGCAGTGTGTGCTGGATGCAGAAGCCTGTGACCTGAACACTTGGCAAGCAGCAACAGGCAGCAACTCTTAATGTTCATGGTTATCCTCCACTACAGTTCAAGGCCAGTCTAAGCTACGGTCTCAGAAACCAAAACAAGAAAACATAAGAAAGCAAAATAAATACTCTAAAACTCAAAGTCTGTAATGAAAGAAGAGCAATCTCAAATGCGCAGGAAAACAGTGATTTCTGGTGTTAGCTCTTGGGACAGAAATAGACTTAAAAACAGAATCATACAAGACAGACTTACAGCCTAACACGAGGTAATGACTCAGCAAAATAAATTTTTCTTTGAAGGGAAAAAACTTAAATTGATATCAACAAATGCTTTCTGTTAAACTGATAAGACTCCAACAGTGGCTCATGCCTGTAATCCTGGTACTTGGGACACTGAAGCAGGAGGATTGTTCTTGAGTTCAGGGCCAATACAGTACATAAAGTGAGAATCCAATGAACCACTCCCAGAAAGATAAGCTATTTTCACTTAGGAAGTAAGTGTGTGTGTGTGTGTGTGTGTGTGTGTGTGTGTATGTAGCCAGAGGACAACTTGTGGTAGTTAGGTTCTCTTTCCACCATGTGGCATCTGTGGATTGAAGTTAGGCCATGTCAGGCTTAGTGTGGCAAGTGTCTTTATTGCAGGCTTGTAAGGTAAATGTGTGTGTGTGTGCATGCAAGCACTAAAATGGCTCAATTATTATATTTAGTGATAAATATTTTCTTTAAATGTTCATGGGTGGGTTTGTTTGTTTGGCTACAAAAGAATTCCGGAAAGCTGCTTCAATTGCTGTTATAAAAATGCTTGCCTTTTAATCCTAGTCTTTCCTTAAAAGTAACTGGTTAGGAAACAAGTTAAGACTCTGCAGCCTTAGACTTGATTTCCCATTTTTATTGCTGTCAAGATAATTTTTAGCTTTATTTCCGAGCCTTCAAAAAGTGAACCTAAGAGCTGTTGACCTCAGCACACACTACCGTACACCCATGCTTTTATTTTATTAGTGGAAACAACAGACTTCCTCAGAGTGTTGTTATTTTGGGGGCAGGACTAAGTTTTATATAACTCAGTCTAATTTGAAGGAGCTGGTTTACTAACAGCCCTACAATGACCACGAAGTGTAGGATCATGCGCACAGCATACTCACTTCAACAGTGCCCTTGTTATCTTGGTGGGCATGTGGGGACCGTGGATAGATGTCAAGAAGGTGTGGCGAGGACTCAAAGTGCAACCTTTTCAGGTTTCTTCTAGGATCTTTACAGTGTAACTGAGTGAAGTTAGTTTTCCACAGCAAGACCTACAGAGAATCAATGGCATTAGTACTTAAAGACTTGCATATAAACAACAGAGCTGATTTTAAAAAGTCAAAGAGGCAGAACTGCCCTGAACAGTCAGAACAGCTGTGCGTAGAGATACACATGCCTGTCACTGCTCTTTATTATTTCCGGCAGGGAGGAGAGTTAGCATCTGAATTGCCTTTGTGCCCAACTTAAAATCCCTATGTTGAGCTGGATGAGGCAGACATGCAGCTGGGAGGCAGAGGCAGGTGGATCATTGTAGGTTTGAAGCTAGCCTGGTCTATATAGTGAGTTCTAGGCCAGTCAGTGATACAGAGTGAGACCCTGTCTTAAAAATACTGCCCTCAAACCCAAACTAAACCAAACCAAACAAAATTCTTAGGTAGGCAATATTTTATAAACTCAAAACATTTCTCCCTGCCCCTCACCAAAAACCCCACACCATGTTTTTGACTTGCCCATTGATTTTATAACTTTTGGTCATCTCTTGTATATGTACATTTGCTGCAGCAAAGACCTAGATTTATATCCTCAGGAGGTTCAATATTTGAAGAAACAAGATGTACAGCAAAATCTTAGGCAGTAACTCAGGTGAAAGAACGCTGAAACTGGGCATGCAGTAAATGTCTACTAAATGTATTATTTACGATAAATATACCAAGAGAAAATACCTGCAGAATTCTTGTGCCTGTTCAACTGGATCTATTTCAGTTATGTGACAGCACTAACTTAACCTAAAATCCCACTGACAATCATCTCAACAGACACAAACCAGCTAGTAATAAGCATCCTAGTAAGGGCATAAGGTCTGTCCATAAATCAAAGATGTACAGACCTGCGTATCTGCACCGCCTGATGCAAACAGCTCTCCATCCTTCGAAAACGAAACAGTAAAGACAGGTCCCTAAAAGACAAAAGGAGGTAAAGGAAAAAAGTATTGAGAGCTGTTTCCTCATGGCCAACAGGACTGAGTACCACCTTTGCTTTTTACACACTGACTAGTGTATGATGGATACCAAGTAGCTAAAAATGGTGGCTGGGTACAAATAAAGAACTGCCCCAAGTATGTGAGAACACAAGTAAGTGATAAGAGGCAAAAGAATAGAATGGCCTTTAAAAAAAAAAAAAGCTTGCATATGCATAAGCTGTTAGAATTTCTGTCAAGCCTTTTCTAGCTTTCTGGTTTGTATTTAACCAATTACTAATAAAAACTGAACAACGTGATGGGACTGAGGCTACATAAAATTTCCCAACCATAACAGACTCACTGAGAGCTCTCTTCTGAAGCAGGCTACAGGCAGCCACTAAAAGTTTAAGAGCAGGACACAGGGGGAGAGCTGTGAGTAATAACCAATCAGCATCCCAACCACGAGGATGAGCAACTAGAATACCACAGAACAGCTGGAGGCCACTGGGGAAGTTGCTGACATTTTCTGAGAGACAAGAGGACTCAAAATTAAATGATTCCTGAGAAGTTGGATATCTCTACTTTGGGACCAAGGTACATAATCTCTCAGTCCACCAGGACAAAGGAATTATTTTAATATACACTTAAAGAATATACCAAATTTTGGAGAAAACATTTTGCTTTATTTAAGTATACTCAGTGTTATGCTTTGAATATAAAATGTCCCCATAGGCTTTTCTATTTGAACATGTAATCCCAAGCTGGTGATACTGTCAACAAAGGCATGGAATCTTCAGGAGTGGAGAGAGTACATCACTGTGGTGTGCTTCCCACTTTTATAACCTGGTCCCACTCCCTGTCCTCCCCGCCACGCTTTCTCTCAGCTTCCAGACGGCCAATGCAGTATGACAGGCTGGCCTCATGCTCCTCTGGATGACTCCCTGGCACACTGTGCCCCTTCTAGAACCGTAATGGGAATAAGCCTTTTCTCACATCAGCTGCTTCTCAGGATTTCTTATCACAGCAACAGTCACCCTGCCACAGAGTTCAGCTGTTGCAGCTTCATAAACACCTTTATCTCCAGATGAGAAACGTCATCTGTGTGCAGTGTTTTTCTCCTAAATGTGGTTCTACCATTGTCCTAATTATGTAGTATTACTTTATAGATATCTCAACCCTTGGCCATTGTTGACTGATTGTATTTATTTGCCTTAAACTTGTGTGTCTGCACAAAGCTGGATCTGCTTTGCCCTAACCCTGTCATAAAACAAAAGAGCAGAGCAGGAAATTGGGTAGGGCAGATGAGGCAGAGTGAAGCCTTATCTTTTAGACCATGAAGCCCACTCTATTTTGAGATATGAGAGCTTGTACTCACCTAAAAGAAAATACCCAGTGAACAAAGCAAAAAACAAGTACTTTATTCTAAAAAGCTTACAAATTTGTATATTTACCCACAAGAGAAGACTAGTTTACAGACTTAAAATGTATCAATCTCTTTTCCTTTAGTTCTAAAACAACTGAGAAGTAAGACAAAAGAATAAGGAATAGTAGAACCAAAATATCAGCTTTGTCTCCAGTAAGTTTGTTAAAAAAGACTATGGTGCATCTGGCAGGCAAACTGGTGTTCTAGAGATAGTATCTGGAATGAACCAGGCATGATGGCCTAGTGATAGGCAACACTGGATGCTCAGATGTAGCCAATTGGCAGCTCAGTTTCTACGCAGATCTTTGAGTGAGGTGACCAGGGGCTGCCTCTATCATGAACTCAGCTGACTCCTGTGTGATCACTCGCCCTTGATGATGCTGCCTTGCCAGGCCACTAAGAAAAAGGTTCTAAGCAGTCCTGATGAGACTTGACAAGCTTTGAGCAGATGGCAATGGTGGAGAACTCCTCCTTTCAGTGGTCTAGGGGAAGGGGATGAGGGGAAGAGGGAGGGAGGTTAGGACTGGGGAAGTTGACGGAGGGGGCTTCAATTGGGATATATAATGAATAAATTGTGAAAAAAACTAAAATAAATAAAATAAAAAGAATTAGCGAGGGAAACACCAAAGGCAGGCTCATGGCTGAGGGCAGGGAGAAGAAGGTGTCAGGCTCTGATTGCTAAATTTCTTTGGAACTCACCAATCAGATGGATGGAAGGAAGGATGGGGAGAGGCGTGAGAGCTGAGTATGGGAGCTAGGGAACCAGTAGTCATATGAGGGGAGAGACAAGAAGTATCCACCTCCATCTAAGCAGGTTAGCCAGTGCTACTGAAAGAGCAATAGTAGTTACTTTTTTTTCTCACGTATTTTATTCACTTTACATCCTTGCAGCCCTTTCCCTCCTCCCCTCCCAGTTTTACTCTCTCCCTCCCCATTCCCATCTCCCTTTTTCCTCAAAAAAGGGGAGCTCCCATGCACCCCAGCTCATCAAGTTGCATCAGGACTGAACATGTCCTTTTCCCCTGTGGCCCATCAAACCAGTCTTGCCAGGGGAAAGTGATCTAAAACCTGCAAGTGAGTCCCTGTCTGATGCAGTCCCCACTTTCTTTAGTAGAGGACCCACTTGAAGCCTAACCTGCCCATCTGCTTACATCTTTGTAGGGGGTGTAGGTCCTTAGTTTATGCTTCAATGTCAGCAAAACTCTCTGTTCACTGCTTAGTTGGGTCTGTTGTTTTTCTGTGGAGCTCCTGCCTCTGGGTCCTTTTCTCGTTCTTTCCACTATTCTCCAAAACTTACTATGCCTCGACCAACAACATCTGGCTGTGAGTCTCAGAATCTGTTTTGAAGCTGCTGGGTAGAGTCTCTAAGAGAGTGACTCTGACACGCTCTTGTCTGTGAGCTTAGCAGAATATCCTTCATAGTGTCAGGGGTCGGCACTCTTGATAGGGTGGGTCTTTGGTTGGGTCAGGCATCAGTTGGACATTCCCTCAGTCTCTGCTCTATCTGTTCTGTCTTTATCCCTGCACATCTCGTAGGCAGGGTAAATTTTGGGTTGAGGTTTTTGTGGGTGGGTTGGTGTTTCCCGCCCTTTACTAGAAGACTAGTCTAGTCAGATGGTGTCCTCTTCAGTCTCTGTGGTCTCTGCCTCTAGGAGTCTCTGCTTGAGTCCTCTCATATCTTCCCAGGAGCCTACCTTGATAGGTCTCCAGCTTGTCACAGAGATATTCCCACCCTAGTAGTAATTACTTAATGAATGAATGAATTTACTTAATGAATGAATGAATTGGTTTTCAAGAACAACAATAAATATTATTTTTAAGAAGATTAAAAACTTAGAAGTAAAAATAATCAAATTATAGGAGTAGCAGCAAATGTACATTACTACTAAAAGAAACAATAAAGGCATATAGTAAAGGGGACCAGAACTTAAAGTGTACCTCATTTGGGAAACAGAAATCTTAGTACTGATACCGTATGTCCTTGAAGTGTGTATATGAGTCTTCCCTCTAGAAGATCCAGAATCTTAAGTGTTCCATCAGAAGAGGCAGTGACGAGGCTGTTACCCAAAGGATGGAATGACAGACAGTTCACACCGCCGCTGTGAACTAATTTGTAGAAAAGAAACACAAAAATCCAGAAAACAATGGCTTATGTAAGAGATCTTTAACATCATAACTGTAATTTGATATATTATAATTGACCATCTTTATGATCTTGCTAATTTTTTTTTCAGAGAATGGTTCTTAAGTTTGAACATGTCCTTTGATTATCAGCAGCTTTATTGTGAAAATAAGAATCAGTCCGAGGCAGTACCTCTAAAACAGCAAAATTACTGTAGCTCACTGAAGCGGGTTAAATATTCTGACATCACGTGGCATTAGGCCTCCAGTTAACAAGGCAGAATAACTTCAGAAACGAGGCTACATCACGTAATGAAAATCTTATTAGACACACAGCTATAAAGTATTTGGCTATATTACGAAAATAATTACTAGTAGATCATTATCAGCTCATACAAATCCTCTAATTTAGCCTTAAATTAAATTTGAAAAGCATTTGGGGGCTTGGGACTAAGGAGTGGTGAGTGCGGAGGCGTTTGTGAAGGGGAGTCTTGTTCCCAAGTATGAGGAGTCACTGTGGACACCATCCTTTCCAATAGGAGGCAGTATTAACACAATGATCAAAAAGTATGGTTTTTTTTATTTGTGTGTGTGTTTTTTTTTTAAATATACTATGTTGTCCCAAAGTCTTAAGTTGGTTCTCTCAATTTTTCTATGTTTAAAATGAAAGAACTAGTGATATCTATTAAGAATAGTGCAAGGGTTTACTAAGTTCTCTTTTACACAGAAATCATGGACTACATGAAACAAGTGGTAGATATTATTTTCATGTGCAACAACAATGTGGTTTTAATATGCATCTAATATTACCCAAGAAAACCATTCCCATCTCTTTCAGCTTTAGTACAGCCACCCAGAAGGAAGTGATTTCCTCTAAGTCAGTTATTCCCATTCATTTGGGCTCTCATTATCTTACATTACTGATTTTCACAGTATAAACAACCAGCACTCGAAAACTCCCATAGTAATTTTTTGTTTGTTTGTTTGTTTACAATCTCCAAGTCAGTTTTAAAGTCCCTTTAAAAAGATAGACAGGATTGGGGGTGGGGGGCAGACATGACACCAGACCTCTATCTAGTCCTCTTTCTGGTGTGGTCTCACTGACTAAATCTCACCCTGCTTTTCAGCATTCTTCCTCTCCTTAATTGGCATTATGGGGCTGTGTGGCCAAGCCAAGCTTTTAGGAGCTGCCAGAGCCAACACTTGTGCCCTAAACTCTCTGCTTACAATTTATCAAGCTGAACCAGGACCAAAGAAGCCTCTTGTCATCAGCCACTCAAGCAAGCCATGCCTGGATGGAGAGGGAAGATTGGTGGGTCTACAGGGCTGCTGAAATATGTTTTATTCTCGGTACCTTTCTTATCTCTCCACGTTGGCTATGTTCCTCTGCTTTCTATTTGGATTTGGTGAGGTGGAGGAAAGAGTACTGAGTACTTCCAGCCCTGAGTACTGACCTTTAAGCTCTTCCAATCAGTGCACCTGAGCCCTGCTCTTTCTTCTCCCTCTCAGCTTGGAGACTCTGTTGAGCTGTTTGGGTTCTTTCTGGACTTGTCTGAATTCTGAGGTTCCTTGTCTTCCAAGCCACTATGGAGTCTCTAAACAATCTGGAGATTTGCCAGTATGACAGAGACGGCTGTGTCCTGTGACTGTGTCGGCAGCTAGTAGGGAAGGGGTGTAAGGTACACAGAAAAGCTGCGGTGCTTGAGATACCTTACTGGAGCTTGTACAACCGCGGGATATGAAGTTTGTGCTTTCTTGGAACTCTGAGAGAGTATTCTCACTTGTCTTTTGTAACTTTGGTGGGTTATCTAAGATCCCGCTATGAATCATGTAAACTGTTTTTGTCTGCCTTATCATCTTTACTCTATGTTAGAGTCTATGATGTATGGTTTAATGGACATTGAAAATTGGATGGCTACTGCAACAGTCTATTTAGAAATTTATTGAATAGAAAAAACAAATGCTTGATTCTGGCCCACTCTTAATGGGGTGTCAGGCCACATGCTGTGCTAAGGTCTCATAGGGAACCACAAAGCCCTTTATTTGCTTGGAAGGACCCCAACATTCAACCAGAGCTGTTCACTTTGAACTCCTTGGTGTGGGGGCTTTCTGAGACATGTCAGAAGGGATAGCTGGCCCACTGTGACACTGTCAGAATGAATCACTATTAAACATCACTTCAAACTGGCCCAAAACTTTTGGCGAATATCTATACTTGCTTTGACTACCAAGGTGAGCTTCCAGTCAAAAGATGATTAAACAGGGACAAAACTTTACCCGACTTTGGTTTCCTGAATATGAGTGGCAAGCCTGTGGCAACTTCTGCACCAAAACAAACCAAAAAAGGCCACACATTAAAACTGCTGTTCTTGGAATGTCTAATTTGAAATGTGTAAACCAGCGTGCTTTTGTGGTGATTTCTGGACTACAAAAATATATAGGAGCTGTTGCCTTGTCTGTGTGTCATCTTTTTCCCCATATTCATTTCTCTACTTTGCTGCCATTTTGTTGTTAAGAAAGAAAAAGAAAGAAAGAAAGAAAGAAATCTTTTTAAGGTGTTTTTTTAGCAAGGCCTAGCTGACATGCAGACATGCAGAGTTAAATGTAGAGGTTGGGACTGGAGGGAGAAGGAGGAGGAAAGTTCATTTAATACCAAGCTGATGGTGCTTGCCTAGATAAGGCTTAAAAGAGGCATTTAAAGATTGGTTATGTAGGCAGGTGATCTTAATTTGTATCATTCTGTCAAACTCAATTGAATCCATCTCTCATTTGCAGTCCATTTAAGCTATTAACAAATGTGTTTTATAAATTGCCAATGTTCAGAGAAATAGATGAAAATTGCTTTCATCTAGATGAAGATTCTTTTTTTTATGTCTGAATATTATTTATTTATCTATTTTTTAAATTTTTTATTTAACTTATATTAATTACACTTTATTCCTTTTGTATCCCCCCATAAGCCCCTCCCTCCTCCCCTCCCGGTCCCACCCTCCCCCCCTTTCTGCATGTCTGCCTCTCCCCAAGTCCACTGATAGGGGAGGTCCTTCTCTCCTTCTTTCTGATCTTTTTTTTTTCTTCTAGATGAAGATTCTTGAATCTTTACTGAGAGTCAGATTATTTAGAGTTAAAAATTTTAATTAATATATGGAATTCTATATCCAGGAAATACAAAAGACTTTAAGCCTATAGATGAAAATCTATTAAAAGGCATAGGTATTTTATTCTATTAAAAAGTAATTTTGGGGCTGTAGACGTAGTAGAGCTGCAAGGCCCTCAGTTTAATTCTTAGTACTTAAAAAATCCAATTACCTAACTTCAAAAAGCTTTTGGAAAAGGTGTTTCAAAACATAAATTTATCTAAACGATTTTCTAAGGTCAAAAGTTAATGCACTGTTTTAAGAACAGAACCAAATTCTCTGTATCTAAAGCAACAAGACTTAAAATAAACCACTATTGTTCTGTTCTTAGTAACATTTACAAGAAAGAACTGGCGAGGAGGACAAAGCTGCATTTCATTGAGATCACTGTGCTTTCTGGTGACCTTAAGGTTTCTTGAATACTAAAAACTGTCTTAACAAACCCAAGGTTCTCGTAAGTAT
This sequence comes from Meriones unguiculatus, assembly GCF_030254825.1. Taxonomy (NCBI): domain Eukaryota; kingdom Metazoa; phylum Chordata; class Mammalia; order Rodentia; family Muridae; genus Meriones; species Meriones unguiculatus. The sequence continues at coordinate 107,002,042 of NC_083350.1, read as the reverse complement.
CTGTTACAGTTAAAAGCCTTCAAAGCGATTGCTTTACAAACTACCATCTAAAAGCAATTCTATTATATTACATTTAGTATCTTATATGTCTGGAAATGGATAGGGTACATGTCAGATTTTCACCAATATGTGAAAAATGCAGACTTAAAAACATGCTTCTTTAAATAATAATCTGTTTGGCTTGTGCAAGTAAGCATTTTGGGTTTTGATATATGAAATGCACATTGACAACAGAAGATAAGTGTGTCACTAGCACTGAGCTTCTGTGGGGGCTGCTCTGATGCTTGTACTTTGATGCTAATTACTAGCCCTCGGATCTGGTTACTGCCCTATCCTTGTATAAACCTGCCTAAGACAGTATTCCTGATTGGTTAATAAAAAAGGCCTGTACCTGGGCAGGATGGAAGGAGGTGGGTGTGGCCAAGGATCCTGGGCTTTGGGAAACAGGAGAACCACAGGAGGGGAGGAGAAACAGAAAGGGAGAAGGAGAAACCCATGATGGGGTAGGAGAAAAGGAACCACATGGGCAGACAGGACTCCAACAGTGGCATGAAAAGGAGTGATTCTGATGAAGGATAAGCAAGCATTTACGGAATTATGGACAAGAAGCAGCCCAATTAGGAATGGTTAAGGTGGATGGCATTGGGTTGGGGATGGGAGGTAGATGGGGAGGTTACTGAGATGGTGTAGGTGGAATACCTGCCCAGCCCAAGGTAAGTAAGGAATTATAAAATCTAACAGGTGCCTGTGTCTTACTGATTGTGATAACTGGTTAAATAATACTGCCGTAATAATCATACAGTAAATGACAAACATATTTAGCCTCACACCATTTTTTTATTTTCCACAACAGGCCTTAAATCTGTAAGCAATCTAAAACTCTTACTTTCTGCCTATAGATTTGTTATCTTACTAAGTCAAGAATTCTAAATTTTTGCTTCAAAAGAAGATTATAAACTTATAATCATGAAATGGGTGGCTGTGATGCAAGTGGTTATTGGCTCCTTGGTATGTGGAATGTATTTATGTTCCTTGAATATATAAGCTTTCTAGAATGTACTATTTTAAATATTTATTTTTTATATTAATTACAGTTTATTCACTTTGTATCCCAGCTGTAGACTGCTCACTCATTCTCTCCCAATCCCACCCTCCCTACCTCATCTCCTTCCCATGCCCCTCTCCAAGTCCACTGATAGGGGAGGTCCTCCTCCCCTTCCATCTGACCCCAGCTTATCAGGTCTCATCAGGACTGGCTGCATTGTCCTCCTCTGTGGCCTGGAAAGGCTGTTCCCTGCTCAGGGGAAGATGATCAAAGAGCCAGCCACTGAGTTCATGTGAGAGACATTCCCTGTTCCCCTTACTAGGGTAGCCACTTGGATACTGAGGTGCCAAGGGCTACATCTGAGCAGGGGTTCTAGGTTATCTCCATACATGGTCCTTGGTTGTGTATCAGTCTCAGAAAAGACCCCTGGGACCAGAATTTTTGGTTCTGTTGCTCTCCTTGTGGAGCTCCAGACCCTCCAGGTCTTACCATCTCCCTCTTCTTTCATAAGATTCCCTGCACTCTGCCCAAAATGTGGTTATGAGTATCAGCATCTGCTTTGATACACTCCTGGGTAGAATCTTTCAGAGGCCCTCTGTAGTAGGCTCCTGTCCTTTTTCCTGTTTTCTCTTTATTCCAATGTCCATCCTATTTGTCTTTCTGAGTGAGGATTGATCATCTTACCCAGGGTCCTCCTTCTTGCTTAGCTTCTTTAGTGTATAGATTTTAGTATGATTATCCTACTACTTATAAGTGAGTATATACCGTGTGTGTCTTTCTGCTTCTAGGATACCTCACTCAGGATGATCTTTTTAGATCCCACCATTTGCCTGAAAATTTCATGATTTCCTTGTTTTTAATTGCTGAGTGTGTAAATATACCAAATTTCTGTATTTATTCCTCAACTGAGGGACATCTGGGTTGTTTCCAGCTTCTGGCTATTATGAATAAAGCTGCTATGAACACGGTTGAGTAAATGTCCTTGTTATGTACTTGAGCAAAATTTGGGTATATGCCTAGGAGTGGGATAGCTGGATTTTGAGGAAACACTATTCCTAATTGTCTAAGAAAGGCGTCAGATTGATTTCCAAAATGGTTGTACAAGTTAACATTCCCACCAGCAATGGAGGAGGGTTCCCCTTTCTCCACATCTTCTCCAGCATGCATGGTCACTTGAATTTTTGATCTTAGCCATTCTGATGTATGTGAGGTGAAATCTTAGGGTTGTTTTGATTTGCATTTCCCTGATGACTAAGGACATTGTGCATTTCTTTAAGTGTTTCTCTGTCAATCTATATTCCTCTACAAAGAATTCTAAACCTGAACAATATCTACTCAGCAACCCAGCCATACAGAGGATACTAGAAGGGAAACTCCAATCTAACAAAAACAACTACACCCAAGAAAACATAGGATATAGATAATTTCACAACAAAAAATTAAAAGAAAACAAGCAATGAAACACAGTAACACCACCAACTCCACAATAAAAGAAAATAATATTCAGTGGTCACTATTATCTATCAACATCAATGGACTCAACTCTCCAATAAAAAGACACAGACTAACAGAATGGTTGCAGAAACAGGATCCAACATTCTGCTGCATCCAAGAAACACACCTCTGCAACAAAGATAAACACTACCTCAGAGTAAAGGGCTGGAAAAATGTTTTTCAAGCAAATGGACCCAGAAACAAGTGGGGATAGCTATCCTAATATCTAATAAAATAGACTTTCAACCAAAATTAATCAAAAAATATGAGGAAGGGCACTTCATTCTCATCAAAGGAAAAATCCTCCAGGAGGATATCACGTTCTGAATATCTATGCCCCAAATACAAGAGCACCTATATTTGTAAATGAAACATTATTAAAGCTGAAATCATACTTTTTTATTTTTATTTTTTTAATTTATTATTTTTTAAGACAGGGATTCTCTGGGTAGCCTCGGCTGTCCTGGAATTCCTCTATAGAACTGGCTGGTCTCAAACTCACAGAGACCTGCCTGCCTCTTCCTTCCTAGTGCTGGGATTAAAGGCGTGTGACCCCCAAAGCTTAGACTACAAATCTTAAGGGCACACTCTGCTACACTGATGTTCTCCTAACCTGAACTGTGTGTATGTCCTTTAGTTGCGTGTAGCAGGCCAGTCTTTCTTTACTACTCTCCATATTATTGTTTTGAAAGACAATTTTCCCTGAACCATGGCTCATCATTTTGGCTAGAATGGCTACTCACCAAGAGCTTGGGTCTCCTATCTCTGCCCACACAGAACTGGGGTTATGTGTATTGTTGCACATGGCTTTTACAAGTTTTGGGGATTTGAACTCAGGTCCTCACGTTTTGCATAGCAAGCACTTTACCCACTTAGCCATCTCCACTACCCACTCTAAAATTGTTAGTGGTACCAATTTTTCCCAGGCTTGTATTCATGAGTTCCCAATTGTTCCTTGCCTTTCATTTCTATGCAGTTAACTAGAATGTCTCACTTTATATCCTTCAAGCAGCAGAGTAAGTCCTAGTAATTTCCTAGTAATTAAAAGCACGGACGATGGGCATCTAAGGGGCACATTTCCAAACAAGTCCTTTTACTGTAATTAGAAAATGCTTGTTTTTTCCCATAGAACAAAATTACTTGTCTGTATGTATTTTTCAGGGCTGTCCATTTGGTATTGGATAATCAATTGGTGTGCTCTTCTCTGGGAAAAAGACTACTTCTCCCAATGTCAGCATTCTTGGCTGCCTGCAGTTCTTATTTATTTATTTATTTATTTATTTATTTATTTACACCTCAAATGTAACCTCCTCCCTTGCCTCCTCCCTGTTTGCCTGCAGTTCTTTGTATAGGGTTGAGGCCTCCTGAGCTTTCCCTCTTTTCACATGAGCCTGTCTATTGGGGCTGTCCTTGCTCACATCACATTTAGGCTGCTATATTGGTGAGATACATGGGTGTAGCTTCTCTCATGTTTCTAGGAGACACAACCTCACAGCAAATTCCCTGTTTTTTTTAAGTCCTAGAAAAAAAAAAATCATTCCAGCCCCTCTTCTGCAATGATCCCTGAGTGATAGGTGGAAAAGCTGTGTTGTATACACACAAGTAACATTATACAGATTAAGCAGGTTGTATTTATGATTTTTAGGAACAAACATAGAGGCCATGAATCTGAAAGAGAGTGGGAAGTTGGGTGGGGTGGAGATTTCAGGGGAATGCTTGGATTTGGAGGCAGGAAAGAGAAAGAAGAAATAATGTAATTTTATATTATAAAAGAGATAAAATTAAATAGAACCTGTACATAAAAGTAGCCTGTTATTGTTAAATTATACCATTCTTTTAATGAAAACAAATTTAAATGTATTTCTGAGGAATTAGGATGGCTTGATGACCATACTGCTGTCAATCATAATATTGAATGCAATAAAATTACCAAGGCTGCTCCCTTTTTTAATAAAAAGATTTCTTTATTTTAAAAATGTATGTGTAAAGTGTTATGCTTGCATATATGTAAGGGTACTATGTGAATACCTGGTGGCTGCAGAGGCCAGAAGAGAATTCTAGGTCTCCTGGGACTGGAGTTTTGGGCAGTTGTGATGCCACTGGTCTTCTGCAAGATCAGCAAGCACTCTTAAGCACTGAGCCATAGTTAGAGCCTCAGTTTTTCACCTTGCAGAATTCTAAATGTGAGTAATCAAAGACTTTTTGTTCCCTCAGTTTCGATCCTTGTCTAAAGCACTTAGAATCAAACTTAAAAAAAAAAAGACCCCAGTATGTATTTATTTTTTGAAACCCATATTTCTTTAAATATTTGCTCTTGTTAGTAGTGATTTATATTTTTCTTATAAAATTTTGACTGTTGTCTGCTAATATTCTGTATAAATACAGCTTCTAACAAAATAATCTAAGTGATGTGAATGTGCTAGGATATCACCCACAGGACAAATAGAATTAAACTTAAGCCATGAATTCCTGCCATCTATGCTTATTTACTTGATTTTGGCCCCAAAGGGGAAGGATGACATTTAGGGAGTCTTCTTGACACTGGCTCCTTGTAGTATTTCATCTTTCCTCCCCTGACACAGGATCAGATCAGATCAATGGGAACACTGACTCATTACAGTGACTAGGGACAGTTAAGATAAATTACTACTAGATGATTAAGTAGCTATGCCTTCAGAGAAAATTGTTCATAGATAATGGGGGATGTCTTCAGAGTCAGAATAAAGTTATGATAGACATGGTGGTACATATCTTTAGTCCCAGCACAAGGGAGGGTAAAGCAAGGGGGTCATGATTGGGGCCAGTCTAGGCTACATATGAAGACCTCTCAAGATGAACAAAATTCACTTGTGTGATCTCTTCCAAAAGCAATTAAAGCGAAGGGATGACAGAGAAATGGTTGTTATGCATGGTTGTCTGGCAGCAACTCCCTTCTTCTAGAGTCCATACATATATTTTGGTTTTTTTAGAGGCAGGGTATCTCTGTGTAACTCTGACTGTCCTGGTACTAGATTTGTAGACCAGGATGGCCTTGAATCTGTCAGACATCCCCCAAGTGCTGGGATTAAAGGCTGCCCCACCACCACCTGGCTAGAGTTCAGTCTCAGCAGTCCATAATCCTCAGAGCCCTTAGCAGGGAAGGTGATTGCCGATAGAATTTACTTACATTTATTTCGGTTTTGGATCCTAGCATTTTTCTTTCTGTTGGGATCTCAACTTTTAGATGTAAGCACCTGGCTCATTTCACACAGATGCCTCAGTCATTACAGCTTGGTCTCTTCTCAAGCACTAGTTTATTACGGAGGCAAGAAAACCTACAAAGCCAGACTGGCCAGACACGCTAATTCCCTCAAGGTTGAGCAATATCTAAACACAAGGAAAGAACTGAAACAGTCACTTAGAAGCTGCTTTTGCTAAAATGCTGACTCCTTACTCGGGCCACAAGCAACTGAAAACAGGATGAAAGACTGGGATCTTTGCCCTCATTTTGTGTCTGTCTGTCTGTCTCCTTAACTATGGCTAAAAACACATATGCAAACAACACATGTCCTAAACCTGTAGTCACCTTGGATCCCTGGAAAAACAAAACCACTCACAACAGACTAATCCTCCAGATGAGAATATTTATCCAACAAAGGCAAGCTTCACAACAGGGCAAAAATGACCTGAATGTAGGAGCCAGATTCATCGCCCCAGCAATGCAATGAAAAGGACTTTCTCAGCCTCCTTTACAGAATGAGAGCTAAGGTGACGGCAGGGAAAGCCTGGCCAGGACCGCTTCAGTACACAAGTCCTTGCACCCACCCCTCCTCGGTTCTTCCTCTGCCCAAGGTCACACTCCACGGCAAACTTGGGGGAAACTGCTTTCACTCCCCCACAGGGCCACACTAAATACATTTGCTGTCTCTGCTTTTCACTGAAATGTAAACTAAAATAGAAACGGTTCTCCCTTTGTTGTCTTTTTTCCTTTGCTGCTGCTCAGCTACTCTACTACCTAGCCAGTGCAAGTGCAGCCTTAGAGCCCCATGTAGAGAGATAAACCAAACCACAGGCCTTTCCCAGAGAAAGTAATACTGAAACTTCTTTGTTACCTTGATAGTGCTGGAGTAATTTGTTCACTCTTATATCCCAGATTTTAACAGTGTGATCAGAGCCTGCTGAAGCTATGCATGTTCCAGTAGGGTTAAAGTCAACAAAATTTGCAAATCTAGGAAGAAAGAAGATGACGGCTTGACATTTCAATTTCTTTACCTACATTTTAAAGTTTAGATTACTTATAATATTTACTTAGCAAACAGATCCATATAAGTGTACAAAGGGAATGGACTTACCCTACAGAATCTGAGAAGTTATTAACACACTGCTTACTTGCAGTATCCCAGATTTTAACAGTTTTATCCTCACTACAGGACACGATCAATCTTTTATCAGGTGAGAATCTAGAAAGAGAAGATCCTACATGTGAGCAGCTTGGGACAATCACCACCACACACCTCCATCCCACACTCAGGTCAAGCTAAACAGGGGAGATACCAGAGGCCACTGACACCACAACACACAAACTACAGAGCAAAATTAACATTTGGCAACTGATATTTTTTTTCTTTTTTTGTTTTTCGAGACAGGGTTTCTCTGTGTAGCCTTGGCTGGCCTTGAACTCACAGAGATCGCCTGCCTCTGCCTTCCTGAGTGCTGGGATTAAAGACATGTGCCACAAGGGACCAACTTTGCAACTACGTATCACTATGACAAACACTGGAGATCCTTCAAAGACTACACATGTTATATAAACTAACCATGTTCCTTTTTTCTGTTTCTGTTTATAATAAGTAATTGATTTAGTTTTGTGGTTTTCCTGGAGATTTTTATTAATTCTGCACTTTGTCCAAATCAAATACCTCATATTTTTAAAAGTACTCTTATTTCTTGTTTTTTTTTTTCAACTTTTATTTTCTACCATTATCTATACAACTCAAGAGATTTAAAAAGACTTATCCCACCAAACTAGTAGTGGAGCTTTTGTTTAAAACAAAGACTGATGGTATGTGTTGAGAATCAAAATTTATGTGGCATCAAACAAGCAGAGTCTTCCTAGACTTAGACTGAAAGCAGTTCAAGTCACTCAGAATATGTATGTATGCATACATGTATGTATGTATGTACGCATGTATGCATGTATATATGTATGTATGTATCTATGTATGTATGTATTTATTTATCTAGACCAAGCCATAGTGGCACCTGCCTTTAATCCAGCAACTCAAGAGGCAGAGTAAGGTGGATCTCTGAGTTCCAGGCTAGCCTGGTCTAAAGTAAAGTGAGTTGCAGAACAGCCAAAGCTACCCAGAGAAACCTTGTCTCCAAAAAACACCAAAGACAGAGAGACAGACAGACAGACAGAGAGACAGACAGAAAGACATTGCAGACATCTTGTCTACCACTTGTACATGGTTTTCCCGTTTACTCTTTATTTGCAACAGTAACTGCCTTTAAAAGTCAGAAGAGCTGAAGTTCAGATAGTTAGGAAGCTACACACAGTTTTTTTACGAGTTACATTTTAGCAGGAACAAAGCCCAGAAAGTATAAAATTAGCCCACAGTGGATTTCATGTGTAGTTTCCCTGAAGTCCAGAGTCCAGATTGTTGACTTTTCAGTTCAGTGTGGAATATGATTAAAGGTTTTGTTTTCTCTGCACTCTTATTACTATTATTATTTAATTTTTGCCTACATGTATGTCTGTGTGAGGATGTTAGAAGTCCTGGAACTAGAGTTACAGACAGGTATGAGCTGCCATGTGGGTGCTGGGAGTCAAACCCGGGTCTTCTGGAAGAACAGACAATGCACTAAACTGCTGAGCCATCTTTCCAGCCTCCTAACTTATTCTTTTTTTTTTTTTTTGTGATTCAATTTTTTTAATTTTATTTTTCTAACTTATTCTTAAGAGAGACCTAGAAATGATTCTTCATGCCTGAAACTCTGAATCCTACACTTCTAAATTCACCATGTAAAAAAGTAAATAAACAAACAAACAGAAATGTTCTTAAGCTCTGTGTGAAGTAATCTCTTAAAATGCATGAAACTCCTTCAAGGAAGAAAATCTTTAATTCTTTAATTCTTAGTAGTTTTCTATGATTTTAAAATGACAAGCAATATTTTACTAATCTTTTCTTCCAGAAAATACATGACAAATATTAAAATACAAGGAATAGTATTATACAAATAAGCCTAAATACAAAAAAAAAAAAATCCTCATTTGATGTGGATTTGGGTTAAAAGAAAAAAAAAAAGCTGACACATTATCTTCATGGAAATAAACTTTTCACAATAAATATAAACTAGTGCAAGGAATCAATTCGTATTGCCTTCTCCTCCTCCTGCTAAGACCAAATCTTATTATGTATGCTGGCTGCCCTGGAATGATACATAGACCAGGATGACCTTGACTTCACAGAGATCCCCCTGCCTCTGTCTCCAGAATGCTGGGATTAATGGTATGCGTCATATCCAGCTACTGTATTTCTTAATAAGTCTTAAATTTTTTAATTACTTAATATAAAAATCTTAAGTAACAAGAATATTTTTTAAGAGATGGAGTTATTCCTAACATTTGAGGAAGTAATGATAAATCACTTAACCAACTGGACTGGTCCAATCACAAATCATTGTATTATTTTTATTTCTGTTGTCATTGCTAGTATTCTGGTGCTAGGGATCAAACCTAAGGTCTTGTGTATTCTAAGCAGGCACTCTTCCACTGAGCTATAGCTTCATGACATTACTGATCAAACCTACCACCATATCACATTATCTTATCCATATTTATTTAGCCCCTATATCACAGAACGGTTTTTAACACTTTTCCTATGGAAATTAATTTAATATTCAAAACAATCCCATAAACAGGTACTATTTTCTTGTCTCCACATGCAGATGAGCAAACTGAGGCATACAAAGGAGTGTGGTGGCTTGAATGAGAATTTTCACATTTCAAAAATCAAATACAGAGCTTCATATATTTGAGCACTTAGTCCCAGATCTATTGCGTGCTACCATGGCCTCTCTGCCATCGTGGGCTCTTAAATACTCCATATCTGTAAGTCCTAGCAAACTCATTCTTCTGTAAGTAGCCTTGGTCACAATGTTTTATCACAGCAATAGAAAAGTAATTAATATAGAATTTGGTACCAGGAGTGGGGTATCATTGTTCACAGCTTGACCATGTTGACTTTTTGGAGGAATATTAAAAGATTCTGGGATTTTGGAGTAGCAATGTGTTTGAATATATAAGCAGAGCTCAATGGGCCACCTTAGTAGGAGCTGGATGGCTAATGATCTTCAAGGATCCCTCCCAGCTCTCCTATTCACTGAAGGGATTTCAAGTGTGTGTGTGGCTTTTACATGGGTACTGGGATCAAACTCAGATTCTCATAGTTATGTTTCATGCATAATCATGATAAAAATTAATAAAAAGAAAAACTACACCAACTACTATTGGTTGCTATTAGTTGTTAAGTAAAACAAGCATGGTCTCATTCCTTGTGATGTTTCTTGAGGAGAACAAGCATTCATGGGGTTACTCAAAGATTAAAAGAGTATCTGCCAGCACCCAGGCACTGGGCTTCCCTGAAAAACAGGAATGCAGTTAGAAGTGAGATATAAGATTTTTTACATGAAGCATTCGTAAATGGTATGTAGATATTAGTATCAGCAATATTTTAACAACAAAAAACTGTCCCACCAGAAGCTCCAGGGAAGAAACGGTGTTTAAAGTAACATGTTAGTAAGAAAAAGCAGGTTTTCTTCAGAAGCAAAACCTGACACTAAGCAGCAGGCTCAGGCCTGGAAGAACTCCCTGGTACTAAAGTTATGAAGGGGTGGTGCACCTCAGATAAGTGGAAAGGGCAGAGGAGGCTGGGAAGCAAGTGGGGGAGGGGGAGGAGGATGCTCTGTAGCCCAAGAGGTCAGGCCTTTCCCCTCCCCCTCACTTTAATTAATGCATGTCCTTCTCCTTTGAGAGATTGAAAGTGGTCATGTTTTCTATCTCCTCCTTCTCTTTGATTTTTAATTAGAGACATCAAAAAATAAGTTACTATCCAAAAGATAGGTTTCTCTTTGTCCTGACTTTCATGAGGAAAAGTTAAGACTTTTATTGTCAAGGATCAAACAGCATCTAGCAGGACTGTTAATTTTTAAAATGTTAGGAGTATGACTGCTGATTCTCAAGTTAATTCTACCCAACCACTTTTTAAGACTCCAGAAATCAGTCAGTGGTGACTAATGGGTTCTCTGAACAGCACTTGACAAATCCACTCGAAATTACTGTTGAATCCCTTAACGATCACTGGCACAGCAAAAGAATGAGGGCATTTTAAAACTTATTTTTAAGAAAAACTGGGGAGAAAGGAAAGCTCAAGACGCCCCCACCACAGGCACCAGCCCAGCTGTGCCAGGGCCACGAGGAGACCAGCCGCCCGACTTCCATTCGCCGTCACGTCCTCGGATTTGTTCCAACACTGTTAAAACACAGTGGATTACTATCAAGTTCTGGGCGTGCAGACATGCCTCACCTGAGGACATAGAAAAGGCGTATCGGAAACAGGCACGTAAACAGGCAGACAAAGATCCTGAAAATAAAGAAGCAGAGTGGAAATTCAAACAAGTAGCCGAGGCATATGAGGTATTATCAGATGCAAAAAAGAGGGACATCTATGGCAAAGACGGCAAGGAAAGATGAAGTGGTGGTGGAGGAGGTGGAGGTCACTTTGACAGTCCATTTGAGTTTGGCTTCACGGTATGTAATCCAGATGATGGATGTCTTCAGGGAATTTTTTGGAGGAAGGGACCCATTCCATTTGATTTCTCTAAAGACCCGTTTGATGACTTTTTGGAGAACCGAAGGGGTCACCGAGGAAGTGGAAACAGAGGTACTGACTCATTTTTCTCTGCCTTCGGTGGATTTCCTGCTTTTGATAAAAGGCTTCTCTTCATTCGGGTCAATAGGTCATGGGATCTTATTTCATTCTCTTCAGCATCATATGGCGGTAGTGGAATGGGCAACTTAAATCAATATCAATTTCAACTAAGGTAGTTAGTGGCAAAAAAAAAAAATCACTACAAGGAGAATTGTGGAGAATGGTCAAGAGTAGAAGCTGAAGAAGGCAGTTAAACTCCTTGACAATAAATGGTGTGGCTGATGAGAACACCTTTGCAGAAGAATGCCATCGGTGAGGCCAACACTCACCAGCTCTGGCCCCTGAGCTAGTACCGGTCCCATCCCCGGTCCCTGCCCCAGCAACAGTTCGGCCCCCATCCCGGGGTGGCCGAAACTATCCAGGCCTACCCCGACGGTTAAACTTGTGTCTAAAAGCAACTGGGAAGATGAAGAGCAGGGCAGGCAGTGGGTTCCTGGCCATTGGAATGCCTCTATGACCTCAGCAGGGCTCAAAGAAGGTGGCAAGAGGAAGAAGCAGAAGCAGAAAGAGGACACGAAGAAGTCGACCAAAGGGAACCGCTAGGCTGGACTTGGCCGCAGCCACCGCCGCCACTCTGTGCGTATGGTGAGAAAGCGCACAGCAGCGGCGCACTTTTAGTGCCGCTCAGGGCCACTTGGCTTAGCAGGATGGACGTAGGCTACTTGGCTTAGCAGGATTATGGACGTATGCCCACGTATCGGTAGGATCAGGGGTGTTAGAGACGGAAGTGAAAAGCTTAGGTGGCCCGCCTAAGCTTGTGACACTGCCTTAGCCTTGTAACTCTGCTTTTCCCCAACAGTAAATCCACAGAACTTTCCAATTGAGTTTTAAGGATCTGCCTCTTCTTTTCAGCAGCCCAAGCCCTGCTCCGAACACTGAGGTATTTGTAGGAGCCCATAGGGTCCAGGAGGGATCTGGGTCTGTGTTCATGATAGACTGTCTCCTGGCGGCAGTACAGTGTGCAGTTTTAAGCACAGCGGAATTTACAGGTAATGTAAGATGCGTCTTGAGCCATGGTGTCAGGCTGCTTTTGATCAGGGTACTCTGGCAACACACAGACCATATGGAGCCACCTCAGATGTAGAGTCTTTCCTTATATTTATTGTTCAACTTTTAATCTTCTTGAGGTAGTCAAAATTCGATACCAAATATAGTTTAGTTTTTGGGAAATCTCATCTTTTCTTCTTAGAAACAGTTGTCCTTTTTTCAGTCAAAAGTTTTGCTTAGCAATACCATTTCTAGCTTTCCTAGGTCAGTGCTACTGGCTATTTACACAAACATATAGCACACAGAGGCATATGCTAAATAATCAGCTATGGAGCAAGAAGCTTGACCTCCATTTTTTAAATTGCAAATGGCCCCTTCACAAGCATCGTACTGTCACAAATCCGTACCAAGCTGTCACTTAACCTGCGGTTCACTGAGCACCAAGTAGTTGTAATGCTGTCTCACTTCTGGGCTGCACATGCCCTTGGGGACATGTTCCTTTGTTTTTTGGCCATGAGGATCTGTTGCTAAAACTTTTTCCCCTTGAAAGTGAGTACATCATAAAAAAGTGTTGGTGGAAAAAGAAAAAAGAAAAACAAAACAAAACAAAACAAAAAAGTGTTGGTGGGCTTGAGATGCCAGCAGTGGGTCCAGCAATGTGGAAAGGAAAGTTTTATGAGTTATGGGCACTGCCGTAGCTAGGAGCTGGGACAGGGTCACCTGAGGTTTGAGGAGATTACCAGGAAGTGTTTGCTTGATTTTGGTGGGAGATGGTGTGGGCAGTTACCATGGAGTGTGGATTGGTGTTAATGTGTGTTGTGGAACTGTGACCCTCAAGGTGTAATATATTTTAGTGCTACTGACATAAATAAAATGTAAACATCAAGAAAAAAAATAAAAAGAAAGAAAAACTGGTTTACAGGTCTTTTAGAATAGCCCAAGTTAAATAACAACATTTCCTTAACTTGGATTCTACAGAGTTTCTGAAACTATATAAAGTTGTATGTCTACATTCATACAAGCTGTTTTCATCTGGGTTGTTTCCTTTTTTTCTTATTTCAATGGGGATGGAGAGTCAATGCATGCTAGGCAAGAGCTTGTTCAGTGAGCTACAACATAGCCTTTTTCTCTGATGGGATTTTTTATTACATTTTGAGGGTGAAGGTCAAGGTAACAATGAAAACACTGATATTTCCTTAAGTGTTAAGAAAAGAAGCCATCTGTTGACCATATCTGCAACTATCAAGGAACAAAAATCAAGTGAAGATGGCATAAGGAGAGTGAGTGTGGCTCAAACAGCAAGTACCTGCTCCGTCATTCACCACTTCCATGCCTGATCCTGGGATCTTTACCTATGAACACAGCTGCCTTCAGTGCATCCCCTCAGAGAGTCATGAGCGTGCCTCCGACACTGAACTCCAGTCTCTGGGCATCATTTTCCTCCATTAGTTATCACCCTCCTCTCAGGAAATAGTTTCTCTACCCAGAAACTGCACACACATGGTTGATTTCTACTTCTCTTCCATGTCTTCACTTTCCCTCCATTTTCATGGTCCCTTTCAACTGCAACTGGCACTTTTCCCTCTCACAGTACACAAGCAACTGAAGTACACTTGAGATCTTAAATCGAAGTATGTCACTTTCCCTCTAAATGCTTTGGTGGCTTTACACAGGTTGTGGGCAAAAGTATGGCACCCTGCTTGCTAACTGGAGACCCTTCAGGACTATGTCTCCTCATCTGCATCAGTGGGATCTTTCTGGCACTGTAGGCATCTTCTCTCAGAGCCTTGCTCTTCCTCACAAGCTGTCCTGATGCCCTACTCCTAATGTTACCTCATAAAAAAAAAATTGGGGGCCAGGGAATCAGGTAGGTAATCTTCAGACCTCCACTATCCCTTCTTTCCTCCTAAATCCAATGGCCCAGTTTTATCCCCAGCTCTGTAGCAGATCACTTGCTGTAGGTGTCCCTTCCTCTCTGGCCCCATCTCCAGCAGATCACTCAGATCTTCTACAGCCTCCCCCCCCCCCCCGCCACATTCCTTTGTCTCAGTCTCCAACTTCTGCAGGCTCTCCATGGGAACCCAACAGCTAGGCACCATTCCAACCAGAAAGCAGACAGGCCAGCGAAGCAGGTACACAAGCTTCAGCTCTTCACTCTCCCTCTCCAGACTCAAACCCAAGTCTCATCCCCAGCTTTGAAGGAGACTACAGGCTGTAGCCTCACCTCCTTCTCTGGCCCGATTCCCAGGGGTCTCAGTAGATCCTGGTAGCACACTGTTTTCTTCCATCTAGTGGAACACCAGGGACCCTCTTCTAACCCATCTCCATCTCTAAGTGTCACCTCCCAATACCAGGAAACATATTCTACCCAGAACCCCCAGTGGCCACACCTGGTAGGATCTCAGAATCATTCCAGGCCAGGCAGCCCACAGCCACCACACTCTCCTAAGAATTAGAAAGGACAACAAAAACCGAGGAACTGAACACCCATCCAATAAAGACAAAACCAGACACCACCACCTAGAATTACAACCAGCCCAAATCCAGATGCCCAGAAGCAAGCATAAAAACAATAACAGCTAGGATAATAAGTTCCACTAAATCCCAGCAACAGTAGGCCCTGAGAAATGCAATACAGCTGAAGCACGAGAAAAAGACCGTAAAATAGTCTTTATGAATATGTTAGAGGCCCTTAAACAGGAAATAAATAAACCCATTAAAGAAATCTATGAGAATGCAAACAGTGAAAATGAAAAAAAAAAATTCAAGACTTGCAAGTGGAAACAGACTCAACAAAGAAAACTCAAACTGAGGGAAAACTGGAAATGAACAATTTAGAAACTTGAACAGGAACCTCAGAGGCAATCCTCACTAACAAATACAAGAGGTGGAAGAGAAAATTTCAGTCACTAAGACAAGATAGATGAAATGGATAAACCAGTCAAAGAAAATGTTAAATTTAAAACAATCCTGGGATAAAATAACTAAAAAATCAGGGACAATGTAAAAATGACCAAATCTACAAATACTAGGAATAGAGGAAAGAGAAGCAATCCAGGTCAAAGGCCCAGAAAATATTTTCAACAAAACCATAGAAGAAAATATCTCTAACCCAAAAAAGATGCCTATCAGGGTAAAAGAAGCATATAGAACACCAGATAGGTTGGATCACCTGAGAGAAAGTCCTCTCAGCACATAATAAACAAAACACAAACCTATAGAAAAAAAGAAAATATTAAAAGCTACAAGAGAAAAAATACTAAATTGCATATAAAATCAGACCTATTAGGATCACACTTGATTTTTCAATGGAGACTCTAAAAGCTAGAGGGTGTGGGACAGATGTTCTACAAATTCTAAGAGACTGCAGATGCTACCCAGACTATTATACTCAGCAAATTTACAATCATAAAAGAGGGAAAAGACATTTTTAAGCAATACCCATCTACAAACCCAGCCCTACAGAAACACTTAGAAGAAAAACTTCAACCTGAAGAGGTTAACAACACCTAGGAAAACACAAGAAATAAATACTATCAGACCAGCAAATCACAAAACAAACAAAACAAACAAAAAAGTCAGTAGCCCTACTATATGAAAATAACAGATTGAGAACGAAATCAGGGAAACATCACCTTTCATAATAGCATCAAATAATATAAAAATCTTGGGTAACTGTAACCATGCAAGTCAAGGACTTTCATGCTAAAACCTTAAAGTCTTTGAAGAAAGAAACTGAAGAAGATGGAAAGAGCTCTTATTAGTTGGATAACATAGTAAATATGGCCATCCCACCAGAAGCGATCTTCAGATTCAATGTAATCTCTATCAAATTTCCAACTAAATTCTTCACAGAACTTGAAAGAACAATTTTCAGCTTCATATGCAAACACACACACACACACACACAACCCATGTTCATAATGGGGGAGAAAGACCCACAATTGGCCATCTCTTGTCACCAAATAAAGCTTCAGTCTCAGGAATGGGTTACATCTGAGTTCTTGACCAAACGGACCCCATGGGAACCCTCAAACAACCCAGGCTATTGCCAAGGCCACTGCTGGCTCTCAGCAAACTGGCAGTAAGGCCCTATTACTGAAGATAATGCTTGCACAGGTTATTGAACACAGAAAAGTTGATCTGGTGCCTACCTAGAGCCTTCACCCTGACAGACTAGTATTCATAGTACCTTAGGTACTCTGCATGTTATCAAAGGAGAAAGGTAAACACCAACCCAGATATAAACTCTTCAATCCACAAGAGTGAACTGCAATAGTGCAATAATGACACAAAGCTTGTGGGAGTAATCAATCAAAATTTGATTTGTGTAAGGACCACTTCCTGAAATGGAACCCATACCCACATTGCTTGGGTGGTCAAGAATAATCTTGACTAAATAAGACTAAATAATCTAGGGCTCTAGGGGAAAATTAAATACTACTATTCTATTAAAGAAGCGCAGCAATAAAATGATTCCTAAGGCCATTTTGCTATACTCGTATCTGTGTCTTGCTCAGACATCATAAGAGAAATGTCTTTCTGCGGCAGATGGGAACAAATACAGAGAGCCGCAGCCATACAATTTGCAGAGAGTGAGAAAACTTGGAACACTCAGCCCTAAAAGGGATATCTTCAAATCCCTTGCCTCGAGGCACAGGTAACTCTGTGAAAGAGGAGACAGAAAGAGCAAAAGATCTAGAGGGGATGGAGGGCAGCAAAGAATCAGGCCACAGTGGCATGCATAGAGCTTACACAGTCTGCACATGATGGAGTCCTAAAGCTGATAGGCATCATGGACATATACCCCCAATCCCTAACCCGGAAGCTATCTCCAACTGATAGCCACTTGCAAAGGAAACTTAGTTTTCTCTAGTAGAGTCTCACTGGGAAACAAACCACTTAAGGGTAGGTCCCATACTCTGCAGTCGATGGTCAGCATGAAGCAAACTCAATGGCACTGCTAGTGGGTCTTTGCTCAGGATGTTAAGTCAGACCATTTTGTTTTGTTTTTGTTTTTCCTCTTCTACTTTACAGGTCCTGTGCATACATATTATGGCTTCCAGTTTTGGTTTTTGTGGGATTCCTGACTATGTCAATGTATGTATCTCTGCATCTATATGCATTTTCTTCGGCTCCTTTTCTTGTTTCATTATTTTATCATATTCTAATTTGTTATTTATTTATTTTTATCTTATTATAATTCCTTAGATGCCTGTTTGTTTTCTAACAGAGACAGACAAGGTGTGGGTCTGGATGAGAGGGGAGTGGGGAGGAACTGGGAGGAGTAGTGGGAAGGGAACCAAAATCAGCACATATTATATGAAAAAACTATTAAAAAACACACTCAAAAAACAGACTTTATACATCCTTCAGACTGTCTACTTCCTCAATACTCCCCAGGACACAGTCTTACAGGGGCACATATTCACATTTGCATGACACTCCAGCAAGGGTTTTATGTCTGCTTTCCTAACGTAAGAGAGACATCTACCCCATTCGCTCTCTTCACCCCATACGATGCTGCACTCAATAACTCCACAGCGCATGCCTAGGAAAACAAAAAGAAAAAGAACTGAGACAAATTTAATAATGTATGTAAGTCAATGGGTGCTGATGTTTAAAATATTTCCAACCTATAAGATAGGATAAACATACTAAAATCTATACACCTGAAGAAGATAAACAAGAAAGAGGACCCAGGGTAAGATGATCAATCTCACTTGGAAAGACAAATGAGATGGACACTGGATGTAGGAGAAAATAAGTAACAGGACAGGAGCCAACACAGAGGGCTCTGAAAGATTCTACCTCACAGTGTATCAAAGCAGATACAAAGACTCATAACCAAATCTTTGGCAGAGTGCAGGGAATCATATGAAAGAAGGGGGAGTTAGTATGACCTGTAGAGGACAGGAGCTCCACAAGGACCAAATTTATCTGGGCACAGGGTTTTTTTTATGAGACTGTATCTCTAACCAAGGACCATGTATGGATATAAGCTAGAACCCCTGCACAGATATAGCCCATGGTAGCTCAGTATCCAAGTGGGTGACCTAGTAAGGGGAACAGGGACTATTTCTGACATGAACTAAATGGCTGGCTCTTTGACCTCCCCTCCCGCCCCCACAAGGGAGGAGCAGCCCTGCTAGGCCACAGAGGAGGACATTGCAGCCAAAGATACCTGATAAGCTAGGGTCAGATGGAAAGGGGAGGATGTCCTCCCCTATTAGTGGACTTGAAAGGGGGCAGGGAGAAGATGAGGGAAAGAGGGTGGGATTGGGAGGAAATGAGGGAGCGGGATACAAAGTTAATGAGCTGTAATTAATGTAAAAAACAATAAATATTTCCAATTCACTGTACAAAAATGTTAAGTATACTAGATGTCATGAAACTGTGTACAAGAAATTGTGAAAGTAATAAATTTTATTATACAGATGGTTGGACTCAATGATTTTTTTTTTCCCAATAGTATAAAGACTAGAAAAGTATTATGTGTTTGGTGAAAATGGTACTTCATTCCCACTTCATGCTGTCTTGTGATACAAGATACAATACCGTATCAGTCATGGGCAATGCAAGGAGCAGCCAGCGAGCCAGGAGACCACCAGGGGAGGTAAGTGATGCTATAGCACAGTGTGTGGCCTGATAAAGGTGCCCAGCAGACTAGATACACTGCCTGTACTTCCAACTTATATTGGGTTTACAATGCTCCAGCCCTACCAAGAGTCAACAAGTATCCTAAATAGTTTACTGTACACACACACACACACACACACACACACACACACACTTGGGACTGGGGAGATGGCTCAGTTGGTAAGGGGCTTGCTTGCTCCCTAAGCGATGAGGACTGCTCAGCCCAGCAGCCATGTGAAAAGCCTAGGTGGTGGCACATGTCTGTCTTCCTGGATGTGGTGTCTTAGGGTTTTGTTGCTGTGAAGAGACACCATGGCCATAGCTATGCTTATACAGGAAAACATTTAATCGGGCCTGGTTTATAGTTTCAGAGGTTTAGTCCATTATCATGGAGGAAAGCATGGTACACATAGGCAGACTTGGTACTGGAAAAGGAGCTGAGAGTTCTTCATCTGGACCTGCAGGCAGCAGGAGGAAACTGAGACACATTTCCCTGGACAAGGCCACAATACTCCAAAAAGGCCACACCTCCTAATAGTGTCACTCCTTATGGGCCTGGGGGGGGGGCATTTTCATCCAAATTACCACAGATGGGGAATGATCACAAGAGCTCACTGGCCAGCTAGTTTTGCTGACTGTGAGTTGCAGGTTCAGTGAGATCTTGTCTCAAAACAGTAAGGTAGAGAGAAAGAGTAAGATAGTGGACCTCTGGCACACATGGGCACAAAGGAACACATACATACGAATATAAAACACACACACACACTTTATTTTCTTTTACAATTCATAAGCTCAAAAGAGTACTCAGAATAGCAACAATTAAAAATTAAAAATTAGAGGCAGATTCTTTTAGGGCTAAAATTAATGCTGAAAAAGCAGTAATATTGGAAAATTTCTCTCATTCTTAACCTCTATTATTGTTTTTATTATAGATACCATAAAGAATCCTTTATTTTACAATATGTATCATGAAAATAAAAGGCTATAAGTAAACCTTGAAAATATTATCTTTCAAGAGTTAGTATTTATTTCAAATTATGTCTTCATTAATAATTTAAATATTTTAAATTGATAAATATAAACAAAATTTGACGAACTGAATTTTTATAGTTCATGCTTAATGATAGATAACATACATAAGATACTTTTATCTTTGTTCATGCACAGGCCAATTATAATTCTGAATTTTGCTATATACATTTGAACATAGTCTCAGGCTATAACTTCAATATCTTTCTATTTTAATGGTTACATAATAAAACTAAATTTAACTAGTTTTTAAATTTGAGAATTGGGAAAAGTTAGTTATTTCTAATTTCTCAATATACCTTTTTTTTTTTTTAAATGTGGTGGTAGTTTTGTTATCAGTTGTTTGTTTTTTGAGACAGGGTCTCACTCTGTAGCCTGTACCTCAAACTCACTATGGATCATAGGATGGTCTGAAACTTTTAGTCTTTCTTCCTTTGACTCCATTGAGATTACAGGGGCATGCTACCACACCCAGCTAGACCTTTTAGTTTGAAAGTATATTTATTCCAGGTAAACACTATTTGGAAAAATCAATGCAACAAAAATTTTAACTCTCTGTCTTCTCCCGCCTCCCCCCACACCACCCAGTGTGTGCATGTATGTAGATTTGTGCACATGCGTACAGATGCCTGTGGAGGCCAGACGAGGATAACACAGCCCCTACAGCGGCAGTTAAAAGCATTTGAGAGCCACCCCAGCACCGCTGTTAGGGACTGAAGCAGGGTCTTCTGCAAGAGCAGTACGCCTCCAGCACGGAGCCTGGTTTCCAGTCTCTCAGCACTCCATCAGTGGTGTTTAACCCGTGGGGCGCCACTCCTTTGGGGTCTGAGCTCATCCTGCACAGGGGGGTTGTATCAGACAGTCTGTGTATCCGATATTTACATCATGATTCATCACAGTAGCAAAATTACAGTTATGAAGTAGCAACGAAATAATTTTATGGTTGGGGGTCACCACAACATGAGGAACTGTATGAAAGGGATGCAGTGTTAGGAGGGTTGAGAACCACTGCCCACCATAGCATGATCTCTATGATGAAACTTTAAAGCTGTCTTTGAGAATGCAAAAACCAAACCAAAACAAACAAACAAAAACCAAAACCCCCAAACCACAGAACATACAATGAAGAAATATTTCAATAAGATGTTGGAATACAGATAAGGTCTGTAAAACATTTATTATTAACATTTTCAATGTTTTTTATGTTTCAAAGTCAGGGTTTCACTTAGCTGGCTTTTTCCTTTCCCCTTTTATTCATCCTTTTTCCTTTTTTATTCAGCCTAAGACCTCAGACCAGAGAATGACACCGTAATCAGTATGGATCGTCTCCCTTAATTAGTTCTCTTTGGAAAAGCCCTCAGATACATACTCAAAGGCACGTGTCATAACCAGCCTAGATATTTGTTCTAAAGTTCCCTCAAACTGAAAACTACAATCAGCAGTCACTACCCACTCCCAAGAATGGGAACAGACCCCTTTCTTGTTTTGGACAGTGTAAGTCTAGGCTCTGCAGATGTCGGCCTGCGGACCCTCTTCCTGGGGCCCCTCCACAGGCGTGCAAGCATCTGGCCCAAATGAAAATTACACAAAAATTGTGAATCATGGACTGAATCACGCTGTCAACATCTCAGGGGCTTCAGCCTTCAGACAACTGGTTGTGGGGCTTCTCAGCTGTCATAATCATATGGACCACATCCTAACACATCTCCTTTCATGTATCAATATGCATATCCAACAGTTCTGTTTATCCAAAGAACCCTAATAATGAGACCACAGCGAGTGACACTTCAAAGGCTGTGACTATATACCTCTGCATAAACATATTTTATAAATAACAAACAAAAAGCTAGGAAAAGGCAATACAGCACATGATAAATGACATTTTTCAAGCTCAAGAAATGACAGCAGATGGAAATTGGGATCTAAACAAAACAAGTAAATTATGCTGGCACTGGAAATACGAACACAAAATATAAAAGTAATTTTTCTTATTTTCTTTCAGCTAAAACTGGCTGCTTAACAATCTGAGTTTTTATCATATATACAAATAAAATTGTCACAAAGTAGGTGATGTGGATGGGTAATGGAGATATACTTTTGTAAGTTCTAACATTTTGTCTAAAATATTGTAAGATAAAAGTTAATGTATTATAGATTATGTTAAGGATGTATAATCAATTTCTAGATGTTATCAATGACCACAAAAGTAACAAGAGTAAATCAAAAAAGTCAATAGAGGAAAAAAATGGGAACCAAGAAATATTCAACTGAAAAGGAGAACAGGAAATAAGTAAGTGGGGTAAACAACACAGCAAGGCACCAGGCTAATCACAAGACCAACCCATGAGTTCACATGGACTGTGAACTGCAGCTGAAAAGCAGAGATCCCAGCGGGGTATGGTGGCTCAGAACTATAATCTCAATACTAGGTAGGCTGAGGCAGGATGAACATGAATTTAAGGCCTGTCTGGGTATATAGCGACCTTGTCTCTATAACTACTTAGAAATAAA
Organism: Meriones unguiculatus; assembly: GCF_030254825.1. Classification (NCBI taxonomy): domain Eukaryota; kingdom Metazoa; phylum Chordata; class Mammalia; order Rodentia; family Muridae; genus Meriones; species Meriones unguiculatus. The sequence continues at coordinate 106,979,365 of NC_083350.1, read as the reverse complement.
ATAACCTTTAATAGTCAAGTACATAAAATACATTCATTAGATAATAGTCATACCTTAATAGCATTCCCCCAAATTACATGCAAATATGCACAATGACTTTTGAGTATCTCATAAAAATGTTGCCAGTATAGCCCCAGGAGGAAGAAACGGAACACAAGAGCAACTGCTGGTTGATACTTAGTGATACCTCACTATAGGAAGGAAGTAACTCAACTGTATTCATTTTATGGGACAATGGACTGAAGCTCAGAAAGGTTAAGTGCCCAGGATCACATGCTTACTAGCGAGCCCATTATTTAACTACTCTGTGTTGTCTCTGCTCAAGGCAACGATGGTACTGTATCACTGTGGAGGGATTCTACTTAAACAAAAAGAGGGTGCCCAGCAACAGCAAGAGGCAATGAACAATAGCACCCACCATGACTGCATCTTGGCTACAGGGCTGCCTAACCAGTATGGATACATATGAGACTCTATCACTCCTAGAGATTTTCCCAACAAACCCTTCTCGCCTTAGCCCAGGGTGCAGTAAGCAGCCTTCTGTATAGTATCTTGACTTTGTTGGCCCTCTCGGAGGCATCCAAAAGGTCTAGGCCCTCTGCAGCAGGCAGTGCCGTCATAAGTACATAAGCTGCCTGTTTCTGACTGCCAAATGCTCAAGCATGACTCAGTTCCTGCTGACCTCTCACCACTAGACACAGACTGAAGAGAGGACTTTAAGCCTTGCAGACCTTTTCAGTCCTGCTTTAGGAGAACCTCTTCAAGGCTATAATTTCAAAGAGCATTATGGAACAGTCTGGGGCTGAATGGCACCTAGATATTCCTCTTAACTTTTCTGTTGTAACTGCCATAAGATGAGACAACATTAAAATATGGGTATAAACAGAATCTTAAGAGTTCCGGAAGGCATATACATGGAAGGTCGCCAAGAAGTGAAGTTCCTTAACTTTCACCAAATGATTTATCATGGAGTATTCCTCAGGGCGGGGAGGGCTCTGCAGTTTCATGAGTCACTCCAAACAGCATGTAAACAAGTGACGTTTAAAGTCTCTCAAAACCACAGGCACCAGCACAACAAAGGTATTCTACCATAGTCGGGTGTGTGAGTGAGTAAACACCCTGTCAGTCTGAACAAGACAACGAAAAGGTACAAGGAACAGGTGGAACCATGTAAATGCTATGATTAGCATTCGCATGTAATAGTCTTGAGTTTGTATTAAAGGCTCACAAAAATGACCTAGTGCCAAAGAAACTCTTGAACACTGCCACCAAAGTTATCTGAGAGCAGAGAGCAGCATATGCCTCCACTTGCTTTATCCCCTCCCATTTCTGGGTAATTATTCTGAGCCCTTTTTAGCCCACGGAGACAGTAGTTCTCAGATTGCATGGGACTGTCTTCAAATGCCCACTCTCCAGGTATCCACATTACCAGCTCCCTCTGCTCAGTCAGCTCTCGGCTCCAATGTCACACTAGTAAATACGACCTCTCCAAACTCTCTCTGTGTGTGTGTGTATGTGTGTGTGAATGTTAATACACTTGCTGTCTGTTTTCTCTTGGCAGAAGAGGCTCTAACAGTGCAGGATTTCCATTTCTGTTTCTCTCATACTCACAGAATCTAGAACAACGCCTGGCAAGACAGGGAAAGAAGCCCATGCTAACAGACCTGCTAGACATCAGCAGGCTCGGTCTGGATGATGGGTGAGGAAGCCTGTGGGTGGAAGCAATGCAGAGCTGGATCAGAGAGTAAGGCTGCAAGCCCTGAGAAAAAAGCAGCAAATGCAGAAACTCAGGACACACAGCTGCGCTCTGGAGGAGCTCTGCACAGCTGTGCGAAGGCTGATGAATGGTGAAAGGGACAAAGAGGGGCAAGGCTGTCATAGAAGAAAACACAAATGAGCCTAGGCTAGGAGGCACCAGAGGGTGAAGAAGGGAAACAGCATGGTCAGACCTGCTTTTGACAGAAGTAGTAACAGGTGTGGAGGGTTGCGTGTATGCGTGTGTTCCTGTGCATGTATGCACGTGCGCACTTGTGTATGTGTGTGTGCGTGTACAGAAGATTCAGTAGGATAGAGAACATTTAAAAGAGGACCTTAAAAGTTTCCACAAGGGCCAATGATATTCAACTAAGGGCAAAGGATTGGTGCAAGCAAAACAGGTATTCTGATTAGAAACTGAGCCTTCGTTTGGAGGCTCTGCTTCTGTTTCTGTGTCATCTCCTACAGAAGCATCTGATATGCACAAGAGCAGAAGCAAAGGGGAATATTCCCAGCATGCTCCTTTTCCTCTTTTTTTCCTTTTCAGCCTCTCTTTCAGCCTTTCTTACACGCAGAAAGCAGAGCATGCGATGAGAGAGGAAGTCACCTGTCTACCTCTCAGGCTGTTCTTCTCTGATCAGTATTATTTTTAAGTCAGTTCTTTGTGGCATCTCTCAGCAAGCATAGACCTCAGCCTAAGAGAAGGACAGGTCATTCCAGCAAGACTTCTGTGCTGCCTACAGCACACAGACAGACCTGGGAAGGCTCGGCACTGCTACCACTAACAGTAAGAAGCTCGACCTTCCACCATGGTCCCTATTCCCAGTAAAAAAAAAAGAGAACAGTATTTTCCCAGGCTCCTACTGAGTCTTTCTCTAGCTGACAGTGTCCAGCTGGAGAAGGCCAGTCCAATGGCAACATTCAGTCCCAAACACCATGAACTTCTATTTCTCATTCTTACAATAGCCTGTCAGGAGGTGTCATTAATGTGGCTGAGAAGAGGGCAGCAATGTGGCACATGTAGGCATATAAATACTGGAGCATCTTGTCCCGCAACACTGCCTGTGCTCTACCCATGTCTGGGAAATGATGCTCCCAAGAGTACACTGGGTCCCTCAGGCCATGATGCTTTTCTTCTGGTTTCCTCTTCCCTCCTCCCACCTGAAAACATACTGCAGCCACTCTTGCCTTTCCCTTCCCTCAGCTCTGGACCCAAGGTGTTTCTCTTGACTTTCTCTTTTTTTTTCCTTGACTTTTCATCACATAAATCTAGTTCAATAACTCACTCACACTCTCCCACATCCTTTCCTGTATCATTTTCCTGTAAAATAATAATAATAATAATAATAATAATTTAGTTTCTTGAACTCATATATTTGGTTATGAGCCTAACTTTTAATGGCTGAGCCATCTCTCCAGCCCTAGTTTCTTGAACTCAAAAATCATTTTTGAGAATTTTTTGTTGTTTTTGTCTTTTGTTTGTCTCATTTATTTTTCCCTTTTATTAAATATATATTTTCTCATACAGTATATAATCTGAATACTTTCCCCTCCTTCTACTCCTTCCAGTTCCTCCCCATTTCCACTCTCATCCAGATCCACTTTTTATCTCTCATTAGAAAAGAACAGGATTCTAAGAGATAAAAACAAGACATAACACAATAAAATATAACAAGATAAAATAGAAACCATCATACTGAAGTAATGTTCCAACTGGGTTATTTGGGAATTTCCATGGGACCCTTTCAGACAACAGCTCAACTGGATGAAAGCCAGTCCCAGTCCTAGACACTTCCTCTGGTAAAAAAGAGAGGCTCCATCTCCCTCGTTATTTGGAGACCTCATTAGGATCGCCTTCATATACTGTAAGAAGTTCCACTGCACTGGGTTTCCTTACCCCCTCAAATGCCCTTCAGTTCTAGCTGTCTGTCCCCTCATTCCCTCCCTCTTCCCACCTGATTCTCCTGTTCTCACCTCCCCTTCTCCTCCCTGCTCCAGCGCACCCATAAAATCTATTCTATTTCCCCCTCCCCGGGAGAGCCATGTGTCTCCCCCACCCACCTGTGACTTCCTCTATGCCTAACAACAAAAACTATTTTCCCTCTTCTCTCCATGCATAGCCTCAGAGAAGCATCATTTCAACACATGGTCTTGTGGGTCATGTTATCAAGTTCAAGAGTATGTACTCAGCTAGCTCTCACCAGCACATATGTATGCCCCAAGTGCATCAGAATCATTAATATGGAAGTGCTCTTTACTTTTTTGTACACACACATCCATATCTTCTTTTTTTTTTTTTAATTCTTTTGTTGTCATTGTTTTGGTTTTTCAAGACAGGGTTGTGTTGTGTGTGTCTGAATGTGTGTGTGTATGTAGTCTTGGCTCTCCTGGAACTAGCTCTGCAGATCAGGCTGGCCTTGAATTCACAGAGACAACTAGACTCAAACTCCCACTAACATTGTAATCTGGCTGGGCCCACAGGGACCCAGTGAGCATACCTGTGCCACCCTTTCTGTGAGATGGCTCTTCTGTCCCCATGCTAGAATATGGGGTATGGGTGTGCCAAAGCAGCCATTTCTACCAGGTATTTGACCTGGTGTGAGGGAACCACCATTTCTTACCACTAGCTGAGGGACTAGGCAAAGGACTCTACTTTAGCCTGAGTCACTTCTGACCTTTTTCTAACAGAAATAGGGAGGGAGAGGCTTTTCCTGGGCACCTTCTAAGCTGTGAGGATTTAAGCCTCAGTTCCAGTGTGTTTGATAGAACACAGCAAGCTTTCAGAGGCCCAGAATCATTGCTGGTTCTGGTTGTGCCTTGCTTAGTGTAACAGTATTAAACACAGAAGGCGATTCACCACCACAGAGGAACAAAACACATGCAGCTGGGCTTCTGACACTTTCTAGCCATGAACCTTAGCTTTTACTCCCTGGAAGCCCCTTTTCCTCATCTGCCAAGCATGCCTTCCTTTCCAGGCAGCAAATCCAATCTTTGGTCTCAGCAAAGTATTGGGACCCCAGAAAAACCTCTGTGAACCCTTCACTCTTCCACTCTTTCTATCCTAAAAATGAAAATAAAACAGTACCAGGCTGACAACACTGCCAAATGTGGCCCTCAGCTGGAGATGTAGTATGGACCTGATTGAGGCAAAGCTGTTAGTGGCCACTGTGTGCCTTAGATGGTTGTTTGGCAGCAGGGAACCCCTTCATCCAGTTCTCAGATCAGCTTCCCTACTTTACTGATCTTCCTTTTCACAAGTTGTTGCCTTCAATAGGTGGGCTGTGTCCTGAGGCTCCTTTCTAATGCCTTCTCTTTAATGGGGCTTACCTTTCTCTCAATTACAGATGCTTCATCTATGCTCTCCTTGTCTACAACTTTAAAGTTGTTCTCATGCCTTTCCTCACCAAGCGTCACACTTCTCCTGTCTTATTGCTCTCTCTTACTGCAGATCTGAATAAGGCAGGGAGCAGTGGCCACACCACAGCCTGAATGCTATACTCTCAACATTTCTCTCAGTTTCACTCAAAGTCTCAGGAAACAGGCAGAATGCTGCCAGACTTATCTGTAATTCAAATGGTCTGTAGGCCAGTTCCCAAGCAAACTCCCACATTCACTCTGGTCAACAGAATCTGCCTGTAGGGTGGTTTGAGTCCCAAGTCTCAAACTCTTCAGCATTCTTTCCACAAACCAGTCAAATGGCTAACGAGTCATATGGCCACACCAACTACCCCACATCTGGCTACCAATTTCCTACATTAGTTATGTTTCCTCTCTGCTTTGTGAAACTCAAGTTAGGGATAGAAGGGTTTCGTTTGGTTCACAGTCGAAGTATACCATCCATCATGGCAGGGAAGTCACAAGGGCAGGAGCAGGAAACAGCTGGTCACACTACATCTGTATTTGAGAAGCTGAGAGACACAAATGCTGGTGCGTGCACTAGCATCCTTCTGTTATCAAGTGCAAGAACCCAGTCCAAGAATCCAGAATGGCGATGCTAGAGTGGAGCTTCTCACGTCAACCAACCCAATGGAGAAACTCCTTCAGAGAATGCCCAGAGGTTTGTCTTTTAGACAACTGCAGGCCTCGCCAACTGGTAACACTCATCACTCCACAGCGCACTGCCTACCCCGTTACGAGTCAGCTGGGGAAAGGAACGTGTTTTGTGACGTTTCCTCTCAGCCAGGGCCTTGTTCCCCTGCTTCCAGCATCTGTTCCTTGCTTTTCTCTAACAACCTCCAGGCTCTCATCTCCCTGAGAAATCTCAAGGCTTACTCTTTCCTCCTTTATTTCTCTGCTTGAAGACAGGCTTCTCTGTAAGGCAGCCCTGAACGCCATTTAAAATGAAACAGATTTACTGTGTGTATACACACACACATACATACACACACACACACACACACACACACACACACACACACGTATATATAAATGCAGCATATAACATATATATTTACATTTCAACTGCCTGACTCTAGAGTGTAAGCTCCATGAAAACAGGAGATTCTGACAGCTTTGTTTATAAGTGATTCCAACACATGCAAAGCAGTCACAGAATAAACGTTTGCTGAGCGAATGAATGGACATTACCCCAGTCCCTGCCCGGAGGCCGGGGTGGGGGTGGGGAATCAAACATAGCCTGGAGCAGGAACAACATGGTGTAAAGAACGGTTTGCACCTACTTGGCACAGCGCACCCAGTGTGTGTGTCGGTACAGGGAGTAGAGGAAGCGCTGACGGTACATGTTCCACACTTTGATGGATTTGTCTTCAGACGCTGTCACTAGTAACTGGCCATCAGCTGAAAAGTCCACACTTCGAACTGGGGCCGTGTGTGCTTTAAGTTCTGAAGATTTCCCCTTCCTGAAAACACAAGTTAACAGTGACAAGTTACTTAATAGTTAACTATCAGATTACTACGTTCACAGCTTAATGCCCAGAGAGCCTTAAAGGAGCAGGGGGAGTCGCACAGCGCGGCACCTTCACTCACACTGCTGGGCCCTGGCTTGGTTCCTGGAGACCACAGATGACAGAGCGGGGCTGCTCCCCCAACCCTGCTTCTGTCTTAATGGGAAGCCGGGGCTTAAAAAATGCTCTGAGCCAGCCTCTCCACTATGGTAACAAACAATAACTTTGATGTTTCTGCCTAGAATAGCTAAGGATGATGGCCCCAGAGCAGGGATTGAAACCATGCCATGTGGAGTTCTGTGAGCTAACAGTCTGGGCTGGGAGAAGGACCTCCTGTGCTACCTGCCTTTATACAAAATGTCTCCCGAGAGCCCTCCACCCCTGCATTCCCCAAGCCCATACCACCTCTACCAGCCACTATCAACTACTGAGGCCCTGGCATGTACCTCCTGCCTTGCGAACCTCATGGCCTCAATCTTATACTTATGAATAAAACTAAAGTGCTTTGAAGTTTCACGTACAGGAGTTTTCTTAGCTGGGGAAGAAGAAAAGACAAGAGAGTAGTAGAGAATACAATGTGAGGCACTGTAGGCGAGCAAAATCTTCTGAAAACAGATGTGGGCTGGTAACTCTGTAGACGCCCTCATCCACACGAATGTGCACTTTTTCCCAAGCAGCTCCATTAACATGTGCTACGTGAAAACCCTTGTAAAAACCTCAGGTTTTCTTCACTTTAAAGAAGAGTCAGCAGGCTAGATGGCACTGAGGTCCAAGATGAGCGCTGGCAAATTCTGTGTCAGTGTTAAGCTTTCAAGGCACAGGCACTTTGCACTATAATGAGGACTTAGTCAGATTTGCATTTAGAAAATCACTTCTAAGATGTACATGGGGAGATTGCCATTATGCTTGAAAAAGGTTAAGAGGACAGACGTCAGCCAGGCATCTGTCTTAAGATTCTCAAATCTCACACAATATCCAAACACCTGCAGCTCGCCCTGTATCTGCTACTTGGGATTGGAGCAACAGCAGCATGTCTCTCCAACAGAAGCCTAGAGAAGTCATATGCATCACATCAGCAAATCCTATGCTTACCACTTCCCCCGAATAGCCCTCTTCTTACTACCTGGCTCTGCTTGCCTTTGGGAACTTATATATTTAGCACCCTTCACCTAGATTATTGCAAAAGCCTCTTAACCTGTCTCCCTGCTCTAATCCTTTATCCACCCTCACCATCATCTACACACTGTGCTTGTCACTTGTTGGAAAGGTAATGCCAAGCCCATTAATCCCAGTGTAAATGTGTTACTGGCTCCCTCAGCGTGAAGAACAACGCCCTAAGCTTACTGGCAGGATATCCTGCCACTGAGCTGAACTTTGTACCCAGAGCCATCACAGTGCTTCCACCACAACCATGTCTCTCATTCTCCCTGACTTAGGAAGACGTTTCCCATCTGAGAGCCCTGAGCAAACCACACTGCTCCTGACCTGCTAGAACATCTAAATTACTGCAGTAAACTCCGACATGTAAACGCTAAACTATTTCTCGCCTACTAACCAGTACATGTTCTGAGGACAGAAATGACCTTACTCATCTCTGTGAGCCCACCATTTAATGTATGTCAGATCCACAGAAAGAGTTCAGTAACCATCTACTAGATTTCACTGGGAAGAATCAATACTTTAAAGCTTCTGAGATTCAGCCTGGCTTGTTCATTCATAGGGGCAAATGTGACTTTATCATTAATTTCTATCACTAGGCATATAATAATGCATGTGTAATAACTGACATTAGTATTCAACATCCAGGAGAGATTATGCATGACTACTTCAATTTTCAAGAGGAGCCCTTGTGAGAGAAACCAGATATAGCTTAGCTTGTATTTGCTCAATCCGAGAGCCAACAAAGAAAAGCCTTGTCATGTGCAGTGACCAGGAAGCTGGCAGGCTTGGGGATAGACTCCATTCTTCCTAGGACATTCTCCAGTGAGGCTAGCCCACCCTGGGACCTGTTGCACAAGATAATCAGCCGACACTAGGGCAGTGGAGTCTTGTGCTGTTTGCTGGGCTGGTTTCTTGCTGCTCTCTACTGAATTCAGCCTGATTTTGTTGAGTTATTCTGAACAGCCCAAGCGACACTGTTCCATTGACGGCCTAGTTCTTAACAGGTCCAGCAGCTTCTACTTTTCCCATTGTGACGCTCACCTGCCACTCTGTGGCAAAGTGTAGGCTATCCTACTGGACAAGAAGGTGCAAGAAAACCAAGGCCCCAGACTTGTAACTGAGGCACACTCTGTCATTTCTGACTGTGTAAGTAACCTCAGTTAACACAAATAGGGAGAAAAATACCCCAAACACCCACAGTATAAAGACAGGTGACAGGTTTTGGATTAAACTACTCAGTTTGAGGGATTTTAAACAGTGATAGGAAACTAATCACTGATATATAAATTACTGATTGCCACGAATCACCATTGCCCTGGCCTGACTGTGACAATATTTAGAAGGAGAAACCAATGGATAGAAACACAATTACTATGCAGATACCTATACCAAGTTTATGATCAGTGAGATTTTACTGCACCTACCCTAGTATGCTTTGCTTCCTGAGATTTCCCAAGTCATTAATAGATGACAGGCTGCAACTCTTTAAACAATGAATTAGCCCCCAATGTCCAAAGCTAAGGGTTTTAAAGCCCCTGCTTCCTCTTGAATGCTAAACCCTTCTCTTTCTCCTCTGACTTTCCCTCCAGTCCAAGTACATTTTCATGTGAATTCTTCTCAAGAGTCTACTTCTGTCACTATAATATTCAACTTTTCAGAGCAGAATTTCCCCTGGGTGGTGGCAAAATAAAATACCTAGAGGCAGGCAATCACTCATAAGCATTCTTCCTCTGTAAGTGCCTGGGACTATTAGTTAGACATTGCAAATCAAATCCTGCCACAATAGAGTCAAGGGAAAAGGTGGTGCTCCCATCCTTTGACACAGGACAGAGGAGAGTGACAGTACACATAGTATTCCTTAGAAAGGTACCCTAGAAATAGGTGGGGGTAGATATATAACACAAGGTAGCTATATGATACAGGGGCAGCTCTCGAAGCTGTTGACTGGTATGGTAAGGAAGTTGTGCTATTCACTCTTTATGGATGTTTGAAAATTTATTTACTTAAATTTTAAAACCTAAAAAAATATCCTGACTCCAAAGCTTTTTACACGACAGGCTATCAGCTCATGTTGAAGAGCATCTCACAGAAGTTGTCATCAAAGAATACAACTTCAGCAAATGCAATGACATATATATCAATATCTCTATATCTCCGTCTCTCTCTCTCTCTCTCTCTCTATCTCTATCTCGGTGGCTTATCAAGACAGGGTTTCTCTATTCAGCCCTGGCTGTCCTGGAACTCAAGCTATATATATGAGGCTGGCTTTGACCTCAGAGATTCAACTGTATCCACTTCCTGAGTGCTGGGACTAAAGGCATGTGTCACCATACTCAGCAATGATTTACATTTTTGTCAGAAATTTTTTAAACATGAAAATTCTAGAGCTCCAAAATGAATGCTAACAAACAAAGGCCAGCCACCTACAGGAGTGTTGACAGGGTTCCCAGGGCCCCCAAGAACCCATGACTGGGCACTACGGGGTTAATGAACTGAGCTTTTGATACATACCACTGTGTTTCTTTCAGATTTACACATATTTCTAGCCATCTCTCAAACTTCAGGCATATTGTGCGTATCTCCAGGTTAGAAATAATATTTCAAAAAGAGGACATAATTTTGAGTTGAATTTTGAGAAACTTGTATGAAGCAGTTTGGCTTTAAAACCAGGGCAGTTTATTTGTGACCTCAATGATTACAGGTCATGAGGGAGTTGAGGCATCCCCAAGAGGCACATTAGCAGCGGCCAGGCCTCGGTATCCTCCCACAGTTCCTGCAGAAATCTTCTCCATGTTTGCCGCTCTTACCTGTCAGGAACCCAGAGTCTCACAGTCCTGTCTCGGGAGGCGGAGGCTATTAAGTTTCCTTGTGGAGAGAACTGCACGCTGGTTACAACATCCTTGTGACCCACATATCTGTAAGCTCTAGCCTGTGGCTTGAAGTTCCATAGCATGAGAAAAGTGTCCCAGGAAGCAGTAGCTGTCAGGAAAGAGAACAGACCAGCATGAAGACATGACCGCGTGCTTGTCTCATCAACAAGGTGAAGGTGTGAGTAACAGAGAAGGCAGATGCTGTATGTAGGGCTGGCCAGGTGATGGCAAAAGTTTTTTATTATTTAAAGATATTTTAATTTTATTATGAATATTCTAACTTGGTAGTGTCCTACTACCCAGCAGGGTGCTAGCCCCAGTGTTCAAGAATTGCTTGCTACAAGAAGGGAGCACACCTTGTTGAAGAGGGCACAAGGCTGGACCATTCTGTCTCAGTCTAGTGACGGAAGTCAACTAACCTTAGTGTTTCAGAGGGACTACGTGAACATCACTGCATCATCCACAGCACTCATATACCATTTGGCTTGATTCTTCCTGTTAATATTTTGTCTTTATCTCTTTAGTGCTTCTCTTTAAACATGAGCATGTGTGCACACAGAAACAATTTTTCTTGAGCCATTTGAAAATGCATTGTGTAAATCAAGTCATCTTTATTCTTAAAAGTTTCTGTGTGCTCTCCCTTAAATGTGGTTATTCTCTCACATAGCCACAGTGCAGGTAAGCTTAGGAAATTAGTCACCCAGCGAAAGCACTCTAACTTAGTCAATTGATCCAGAAACTCTTTAAAAGCTGAGTGAGATGGCCTTAAAATTTGTTTCTGCTCTGTAATTTTATGACATTTGATGATTAATCAAAAGAACTATAAGTCAGACATTAGCTTAAAAATCTTTAAGTGAAGGAAAAATGAATGTGATCAACGGTAGAGATAAATTACATGACAAAGGATGAACAAGAAACCCTTAGGAAAGGTGGATTTAACTTATGCCTGTAAAACAAGTTCTATTATACACGCATCCCAAAACAGCTCCAACAATAAGATTCAGGTCACTGAGATTCAGTAGGTCTATAGGGTAAGGCTTAGGAAAAAGAGCAGCTTTGTAAACTTGAAATACAGTGAGTATCACTGACAGGAATAAACAGGGCCCAACTTCAGAAAATTATAAAGCCTTCTAAGTTCTCTAGCCTTTAAATGATCTCTGTGTTCACAGTCCGGTGAACTTGTAGGTAAGAGGGAAGATAGTCGGTTATTCAAGCACTACACCTAGGACCCTATTTTAATTCTATGTAATGCTCTAACAGGATACACAAAGGGGCAAGCAAGACAGAACCTGTTCTAAGAAAGATCACATACAACAGCAATGCATCCTTAGTACCAGCATGCATGTGGGGTCACCTTAACGAACCATTTACTCATGTTAGACATGGTGATGGGATGGTCTGTTCTGGGAAAGGTTGGTGAAATGAGAGGTGAAATGATCTAGATAAGATGGCAAAAAAGGGGTGGGGGAAAGCACTCTGAGTAGAAGGAACTCCACTTCATCTTAGCCAAAAAGCCTGCAAGCAATTTTGGTTGTCATTTCTATTTTTATTTCACTTTTAGACATGGTTTTACTTTATAGCCCAGACTGGTCCCAAACCTGCAATCTCCCTGCCTCGGCTTTCAAAGTGTTAGGAGTGCAGGCATGCACCGCTGTGCCGACAGAGAGGTTCCTGTGTGAAGCCTGAGACTGCACCAGAAGACTGAAGACAGGCAAGGAGGCACGCGGACCACAGTAAACAGGAGGGAGAGAACATGTGAGAAGCGGCCTCGCAGGGCACAGGGCGGGTCAAGGTGGCGTGGCGAGACACACACACACTTTACTCCAAGTGCAGTAGGGAGCCACTGGGGTTTGAGAAGAGGGTATCTCATGCTCTGGGTAAGAAAATTGTCACTGACATTAAAGAAAAAATTTTTTTTCAAATGAATAAATTCTGAATGTATTACAGATTAAAATATCATGGTAAAACAATAAGCTTTTAGAGAGCCTCAAATAGCTTTATGACTGAGTTAAGCTGTTTGCTTAAACAAGATATATAGACTGTTCATTGTAAAGAAAGAGAATAACATTTTAAGCTACAGTTAAATGAAAAAAAAAAAAAAAAAACTGTTCCATGAAAAAAAATCATTGTAAGTAGGGGTGGCATTACATGTCTTTAATTCCAGTGCTTGGAGGAAGAAGCAGGCAGATCTCTTTGAGTTCGAGGCCATCCTGGCCTACATAGTGAGTTTCAGGCTAGCCTAGGCTGCACAGTGAGACCCCTGCTGAAGAAAGGAAAAAACAAGACCAACAAAACAAAACAAAAAAACTCCACTACTTTGCTGAGCATGGTGGAACATGTGAGCGGTCCCAGCACCCAGGAGGCAGAAGCAGAAAGAGGATTAGGACTTAGAAGCCACCTTGGGCTACAAACAGTAAATTCCGGGTCAGACTGAGCTATATGGGAAGGCCCTATCTTAAAACACACACACACACACACACACACACACACACACACACACACACATACAGAGAGAGAGAGAGAGAGAGAGAGAGAGAGAGAGAGAGAGACTGCTAACCAAGATAATATATGTATGTATGTATGTTAACAAAATGTATTTAGAATTTACAAATATCATATAAATCAGTAAGAAAAATGCATATGACCCAGCAGAAAAAGAGGCAAAGGGTTAAATAGATTCTCAATTATAAAAGAAGAAAAACTATAGGCCAATAAATAAGGAAAGGTGCTCAATTCTGTTAGTCATCTGGAAACCACTGTCACCACATCCTTAGCCAAAAGTTTGCCATGAAAGAGACAATGAATCTCTGAGGACGCTCCCATCATGCTGCTTGGTCTCTGAAGTGGCATATGCACTTACCATGTGACTCAACAGCTACACTCCAAGCTATATACCAAACAGAACTTACGTACATTTCACAAATGACATGTCAGTATTTGTAGCAGTACTGTTCAAAGTACCCTAAACTAGAAACTCACTACCCATCAAAACAAAGTAGATACAGTCATGCTATAGTCCTCTTGCATAATTAAATCTCACTTAAGAAGCAAATTAATTCCCGGGTGTGCTGGCACATGCCTTTGATCCTACTCGTAGGAGGAGGCAGGCAGATCTCTGTGAGTTTTAGGCTACCCTGGTCTACAAAGCAAGTCCAGGACAGCCAGGGCTATTACACAGGGCTGTCCCAAAAAAAACAAAAACCAAAAACCAAAAACCAAATTAATTTATAAAGTTGGTTATGAACCTAGGAAAATAAAAATAGATTATATAGACTATAGGGAGTTTTTAGAAAAGAACACAGCAAAGTTTCCTTAAATAAGACATTAAAATTATCCATCATAAACAGAATGACTTGGATGACATAAGAAACTTCAGCCAGGCCTATGTGGTCAAGGCTTGTTCACCAGTTTGTGGTATTATTAGGAGGTGGCGGATCTTCAAGAGGTGGGGGGACCTAGTGGGAGGGGTGAGATTTGGGGGGAAGACCTTACAGGGTATTAAGACACCAGCCCTTTCTGTCTGCTTCCAGTCACCAAGAGGAGAGCAGCCTCCTCCATCATGTACTGTGACAAACTGCCTTAGTACAGGCCTAAAAGTGACAGAGGTAACTCGGCCACCAGAAGCACAAATACCCTTCCCCTCCTTGAATTGCTAATCTCAAGTGTTTGTCATAGTAATTCAAAGCTGACTAATGCCTTACTGGTAGTGACTCTTTTTGCTCTAGGATTGGTTTAACAGTCATATCACGCAGGTAATGGAGAGGGGCCACAAGAAAGAAAGCAACTCCAGGGTTACAATAATGGAGTTTGGAGGGGATGGTTATCTTACTAGGTCTGAGGCTATGGAAACTGGAGGGATAGAACTGTAGGGTTTGTTAATGGGTTTTATGAAGAGAAGCAGAAAGGTCCTGATTCCAAGGAGCCCAGGAAAATCTAAAGGCCACTTACTGAGATGGGGAAGACCAGGACAGAAGGGAGTCTAAACCAGTGGTTCTCAGCCTTCCTAATGCTGCAGCCCTTTAATACAGTTCCTCATGTTGTGGTGACCCCACCATAAAATTATTTTCATTGCTACTTCAGAACTGTAATTTTGCTGTAATCATGAATCATAATGCAAATATTTTTGAGACAGAAGTTTGCCAAAAGGGTCATGACCCACATGTTGAGAACCACTGTCTAGAAGCAAGATGGGGTGGAAACCAAGAGTTTGTTCAGATACAGTAAGCTGGAGAAGCTAATCAGACATGAGTACAAGTGTTAGGTAGTGAGTATATACCCGCCTGGAGACCAAAAAGATGTTTTCACTTCAGTGTGATGGCTCATGCTGTATGCTGTAGAATCAGGTTCTAGTGAGGCCTACCATTTATGACACACCAGAAACAGAGATGTCCAGTTACAAGTGTAGCTTGCAATACTTTTTCTCTTACAATTTAGGAAAACAAAACACAAAAACTACTAATGCATTTTTTTTTAAATGGGGCTGGAGAGATGTTTCATCCATCATGAGCTACTCTTGTATAAGACCCAGGTTCAATTCCTAGCACCCATATGACAGCTCTCAACTGTCTGTAAACTCCAGCTCCAGAGGAGTCACAGCTTCACACATGCATACATGCAGGCAAAACACCAACACAAATAAAATAAAAATAAATAATAAATCATTAATAAAGAAAGAAAGAAAGCAGGGTATGGTGGTACGTGCCTTTTATCCCAGCACTCAGGAGGCAGGGGCAGGCAGATCTCTGTGAGGTTGAGGTCAGCCTGGTCCCCATAGCAAGTTCAAGGACAACCAAGGGTGTTATACAAAGAAACTTTGTCTTGAAAACACAAAAAGCAACAACAAAAAATATTCACATTAATAAGTAGACAAGCACTGCATCTCTCTCCCGTATTTGTTCTGTCTCAGGCAGCCCAAGCTGACCACAAACTTGCTGTAAGCCAACCATGACCTTCAATTCCAAGACCTGCTTCCTGGCTGCTCAAAAGGTTATGGATGTGTGCAACCTCACCCAGCCCTTAATCTTCTTTCTTAATTAAGAACTGTTACAGTAAACTCCAGGACCATTATGAAAAAGGATTTGCGAGTATGGATGTCACAGCTGGACCATGTGACCCTAGAATTTGTTTTCATACATTTCTATGGAACCACACCCTATGTAAACATTGCCTTGTCACTTAAAATGTCAAAGATTACAGTATTCATCATTCTACTTCTCTATTTTAAGATAAAATGCCAACGGGAGGATGTTAAGAAAAATGCTAGCTAGTAAAACTACTATCTTAGGAGAAACTTAAATATATAAGTTTACACATATATATGTACACACATATACAAGCATACATACATACATACACATATATAATACATTATCAAAATGGCAATCCATTGTTTGAGGAAATCCTTGTTAGGACATAGAACAAATTGGGTTTCTCTGTCGCTGTGATAAACGCTAACCAAAGACAACTTGGGAGTGCAAAGAGTGTATTACATCTTATAACTCCATCACTGAGGGAAGTCAGGGCAGGAACTCAAGAAGGAACATAGAGGCAGAAGCTGAAGTAGAGATCATGGAGGAATGCTGCTTAGTGACTTGCTGTCAATGATTTCCTCAGCCTGATTTCTTATTGCACCCAGGATCACCTGCCCACGAATGGCACTGACTACACACCCTCCCATAACAATCAACAAGCAAAGAAATGCGACCACCATCCCCAGATGCCCACAGGCCAACCTGATGGAGGCAAATCTCCAACCGAGGCTCTCTCTTCCCAGAAGATTCTAGATTGTGTCAAGCTGACCAAAACTGAGCACACTCTGCCCTGCTTGGTCTCTGGAGGTGAGATCACAGACCACTACCCAGTAGGGAAGTGGGCTTTCCTTCACACTGACTGGAGGGCCAGCAGAGGCTTTTGTTGCTGCTGTTGTTTGCTTGTTTTTGCTCCTGAAAGAAGAGCATCCTTCCGTGGCCATCACTGATTTAACAAGGACTTACCTGCAGTTACGTACAGGGTTATCTGTCAGGAGTACTCTTCTAGAGCTAGGTGCAGTGGCATCCACTTGTAATCTTTCAACATTTGGGGCTAAGGCAGGGGGACTGTGAATTCAAGGCCAGCCAGATCTACATCATGAGATATGTCTCAGGAAGTCAAAGATGAAACAAAACAAAATGCTATTTTCTAAAACTAACTGGCATTTTCTTCTGTTTTTGTGGGTTTTAAACATTATCTCATATGTCCTTTATGTGTTAAAATCAGTACCTAATACAGACCTTGAATACTATGAAAGGGTACCTAATGAGCTTCCTTCTACTCCTTGGCCACGAGGTTCCTTTCCTGGAGGATGATCACCGGGAATTCTGTGTGTTCACAGACATTGGTGTGTCCATTCTTGTGTATTCTGTGTATGACAGATAACAAGCGTTTGCTCTTCTGCACTCTCCCCCTCCTTTTCCCTCCTACTTAGTGTATGCTGGAGCTGTTGTTTTGTGAATACAAAGACTTGTCTTGCTCTGTTTCCCTTTCTGGTCTTGGTATATTTTAATTTTGATAATTCTAAGCCTAGAGAAAAATTATAAGACAGTACAAGAGACCATCATACCTTCTTTCCTTACTAGAGATTTCGCTATGTCTACATGTCTACATTTTTGTCTGTATAGAAATACCTTTAAAAATGTATTTTTTTCCTTTATCATTTGCAACAAAACTAGAACTTAAAGTCACTCACTAATAAGTGCTTTGTCCCTAGTGAAACTCATGCTGCAGTTTGTCCCAAGGTAATTGTGTTCATGTATTTAGAGTCCTATGGGTTCTACCCTCTGAATGGATAAACCTGCTCTGTATCTAGAAAGATACCTCATAGACAGCACTCTTTTGAGGCTCTGCTTAATCAGTTCTCAGGACCCCAGATTCTCCAGTCCACATCTGGAACTGCTCAGCCAGTGGGACCTGCTACATGCTGTTGTATGTCTCTGATACCCTGCAGGGAGTGTGTAGCTGGGAAGAAAGTCAAGGTGTGAGGCTCACCAAGGCCATTGTTTGGCACTCTGGCTCAATGCCTGAAAAAGGTACAGTGTGTACTGAATCTTATTTTACAGTTAATTTCAGATTCCAGGTACTGTCATAACTGAAGGGAGAAATCTCTATACTATCACATACACTATCAGTATTACATACTATCATTCTTTAATAATAATACCCTATTTGGGTTTTATTCCATGCTGCTATGTAAATGGCATGAAAATCATATAAACACATCATTCTGATTAATCTGCAGGACAATTATTGCTGGGGTAAGTAGCAGTATTTGTGTGTGTGTGTGTATGATGTGCAATTTGTGGGCACAGGTGTTACAGGGTGAGTATGGAGGTCAAAGGGCAACTCTGTGTAGTCAGCTATCTCATTCCACCTTCATGTGGGTCGTAGGAATCGAACTCAGATTGCAGGGCTTACGTGACAAGTACCTTTGCTTGCTGAGTCATCTTACTAGCCCCACATCTCTTCATAAGTTTAAATTATATGGTCCTTCAGGTCATTTCATTCTGTAGTCAAGAGGAGCCTGGCAATTTGAATCACCTTCATATGGAAAGCCCTGAGTTCTGCACAATCACTTCAGAAGTCCTCTTACGGTTTTTTGCTTCTGTTCTTTGCGACTACACGTTTGCAGGTCCACTCTGTACCTGCTCCTCCATTTCCAGCATGGCCTTGGGGCCACAAAAGAAAGCAATGAATTGCCTTCCTCAGGGAAAAATAAACAAATCTAGAGAAATTAATGATAAGGCATTCTCTATCAATCATTAAAAAACTAAAATGTAATCCTTAGGTATACACATTTATAAGCCCAAATAAAAGAGGATTGCACAAAAAAAAAAAAAATCACCATACTCTAACTGGAAATAGAAAATGTAAACAGATTAAATTCTCAGAATCTGTCTGTACTATCCAAGCACTGCACCATAGTTGAAGCAATGGACCTAAATTAAAATTTCTCTGCTCTAGATGAGTTTAAAAAACAAAAAACAAAAAACAAACAAACAAAACCTCTGCTGTCTAAAGGAGCTATGGGTGCTTTTAAAAATAAACCAGTAAAGAGAGAGAGACAGGGACAGAGAGACAGAGATGGAGAATGGAGAGGCAGTGGAGCAGGATACAGATGTGCATGTCCCTCCACGCCCCATCCTTGGTTCCCTCCAGGTCTCACCAGAAGCTAAGCCTCAAGTCTCCATGTTCATCAGTCATGGCATCAGTCATGGCATCAACTTACACTCCACAGCGCTTTGCCTATCCCCTTGGCTAAAGCCCTGTACTAGGCTCTATTTCCTTCCTAAACGTGACCCGGGGGCCTGAGCAGCACGGATACATGATCTCCCTTATAACCAGAGACCTCCTTAACCACTTCAAACCTGTTCTGACTGCTTGGAGACACCAAGTTTCCTGAAATCCTTGAAGGCCACCATCTCTTTTCTTTCACAGTTTACCCTCTTCTGGTCATGGCTGCCTCTCTGCTCCAACACTTACACACTTAGTTTATTCAAGAGTACTGTGTTAGGTACAGAGGCAGACGAGCTGGCTTGGTCAGT
Organism: Meriones unguiculatus; assembly: GCF_030254825.1. Lineage (NCBI taxonomy): Eukaryota > Metazoa > Chordata > Mammalia > Rodentia > Muridae > Meriones > Meriones unguiculatus. The sequence goes on along the minus strand of NC_083350.1, from coordinate 106,960,099 downwards.
AAAGTGTGCTTACCTTGCAAAGGTTGCAAACATGAGGGCCTAAGTTCACCAACCCCCAGAAGCCATATTAAAACAACAACAACAAAAACCAAACAAACAAACAAAAAACAAAACAAAACAAAAACAAAAAAAAAAAAACAGGCATAATGACATATACTTGCAGGCCCAGGGCAGGGAGGCTTATTAGCCAGCTTAGGCAAATCAATGAGCTTCAGGTTCAGTGAAAGAGCCTGTGTCAAAAAGTAAAGCTGGAAAAAGACTAAGATACCTGACATCAACCTCTGGCCTCACACAAATGTGCACACTCATGCACCCACACACAACCAAACTAGTAAATACATATGACACACACACACACACACACACACACACACACTGCATATCACAGACATAAAACCACACAGGGTAGAAATGGGGCCAGAGGAATGATACCTGACACCGTCTTCTAATCTCCATAAATAGGTGTGCATATGTGTGCTCCCCCTCCCAAATAGTATCTGACCCATACAACCTGTGAGGTAGGGGAGGAGCTATGCTAATGGTAAAAAAACTGAAATTTCTAAGTGAGGCCTTCAAGTGGAGAATCAGGCAAAGAAATCACATGCACATACATAAAATGAAATTTAAAAATTTCTTCCCTTTGATTGAAAATATACATGGTCCTTGGTTGAATGTCAGTCTCAGAAAAGACCCTGTGCCCAGATATATTTGGTCCTTGTGGAGCTCCTATCCTTTCTGTATCAGACTAACTCCCAATCTTTCTTATGATTTCCTGTACTCTGCCAAAGGTTTGGTCATGAGTCTTTGCTTTGAAAACACTGCTAGTCAGAGTCTTTCAGATGCGCTCAGTAGACTCCTGTCATACGTTCAATGCACATCCCATCTGTCTTTCTATGTATGGATATAACCTAGAACCTCTGCTCAGATGTAGCCTGTGGTAGCTCAGTAACCAGTTGGTTTCCCAAAGTGAGGGGAACAAGGACTATTTCTAACAGGAACTCAATGACTGGCTCTTTGGTCTCCCCACCCCCCAAGAGAGGAGCAGTCCTGTTAGGCCACAGAGGAGGGCTTTGCAGCCAGTCCTGAAGATACCTGATAAAACAGGATCAGATGAATGGGGAGGAGGTCCCCCCTATCAGTGGACTTGGAAAGGGGCAGGGAGAAGATGAGGGAGGGAGGGAGGGAGGGAGGGAGGGAGGGAGGGAGGGAGGGAGGGAATGAGGGATCGGGACACAGCTGGGATACAGAGTTAATAAAATGTAACTGATAAGAAAAAATAAAATAAAATAAAAAAAAGAAAATATTCTTTTCTCATACACTACATCCTGATTAGTTTTACCTCCCTCTACTCCTTTCAGCTCCTCCCAACCCCTCCCTTTAAATATATTTTTGAATCCCTTGCAAGTATGTTGAGGGGGATGGCTAGCAACTGCATGTTGCTCGATGTGCAAAAAAGGTCAGTGTGAAGTGGGTGACCATGGGTTTATGGTGTGTGAAGAGGTGTGGCTAAGGACTGTCATGGCTCAAACATTATCTCAGGAATTCCAGGATAATTGGATTTTGCCTGGCAACTGGAGGGACGAATGTGGGAGTGGTGAGTTGCAAGCAGCACGGTAAGGCCCACTTACCTCAGTGAGGAAGGAGCCTCAGTGAAGGCAATGAGCAGGAACAAGAGTTCCAAGCCAAAGCTATGGACAGAGTCATGAAGGGGGAAAGCAATTTTGCATGCTAGGCTTTGACCATGGATTTAGGAAGCAGGTGATGGGGTCTGCTACTGACGAGATCCAGCGTGTGACTACACACTGAGCTGCTGAAGAGGCATGGGAGATGTCTGAAAAGGCTCCTTTTGGCTCTCAGTGCTCACCACCTGTTTGCCCAGCTGACCCTGCCCTTCAGCATTTGCCCCACCATAGACTTTGCCTTCTGTGTTATCCTATACAGTGACACTCTTCCAGCCTTTGATTCTTTGCCTATCTCTCGATCGAAAGCTCAGAGCTAGGAAGGAATCAGACACAGACCATTTGCTCTCAATCTTCTGCTTGTTCCCTGACCATATCCTTCCTGTAACTTTAAATATCCTTTATCTACTTAAACTCCCAAAGCTGTCTTAGGCCTCTGTCTAGCTTAGGATCATCCCCCTTGTAGGCACAAAACCTCCTCTGAGGGTACTTCTTTAACAGCGCTAGAGGACTTTACTATCTGTTTTGTTTCCACGCAGTAACCATGAGAAGTTTGAAGCATAAATCAGATCTTAAGAGCCATAGAATAAATCCCCAAACACACTTCTATTTCCTGTAGCTGCCATAACAAAGTACCACAAACTTAGAAAGTTAAAACAACAGAAGTTTATTCTTCACAGTTCTGAAGGCCAGAGGTCAAGGTGTTGACAAAAAACAGTCCCTCCAAAGGCCCTGGGTAGTCCCAGTCCCTCTCCCTCAGTGCCTCTTCAGTGGCCGCCTCCCTGCAGTCTGCCTCCTCTTATCTGCTTCTGACTTACTTGTTTGAATTGGGGACTGGGTATCTGAGGGTAGCCCAGGCATATCTAAACTCTCAGTAATCCTCAGCTTCCCTAATGATCACAGGCATGTGCCACAGGTTGTTGGAGATCAAATCTATGTTCCTATACATGTTAACCAAATGACCTATCCCGGATCACCACTGCCCTCTATCACAGCAAAACTCTTAACACATCATTTCCTCTATTAGGGCAACAGTTTTCATGTACACAGGAAGCCAAGCCTCCCATAGCAGGCACCTAAGGAGTCTGTTATACCTGTAGGTCTCTAGGTCCTGCCCCATATATGTTGAACCAGCATCTTTGGCAAATGATCCCCTCAATCCACATCAAACATACTAAAACATCAAAAGTACGAGAACATACTAAATACTCAAGCTAGAATATGGAGGATATCATTCTTGTTTGCTTTTGTTATTTGGTTAACAGAGTCCATGTAATGTAGCCAACGACGACCCTGGGTTTCCAATCCCCCTGCCTCTAACTCCAACAGTGCTATAGGGGAGGGTTGGGTGGGAGTGGTCTGCTTGTTTGTTTTGCTTTTGAGCCTGTATTTCACTCTGTATCCCACTCAGGCCTCCCTCAGCCTTTCCAAGGCTGCATTATAGGCATGAGCTACTGTGTATTTTTCTTCTAACGGCACTTGTCAAAAAAATTAGCACTCAGAAAGACCATAAATTATGACTTTAAAAACACTTTTGCCCCTAAAAAACCCACATCATAGGTTCTAGGGACTAAGACGGTGGCAAATCTTCCTTAGGGCCATCAGCCGCCATTTTACTGCCTCCAGTCCAACTCCTACTTTAGCTCTGGCTGCCTGTTCTACAAGCTCCTCTCTCTCGGTCTCCCTCTGAGTGACACACTCTACCCTTTACCTTTTCCCCACTTCCCTAAGGCAGGTCTTTCCAGCCCTTGGCCTTTCTTGTACACTCCCTTTCTGCTATCTCCAGGTAGCTGAGTCCCTTTTTCGGGCTTCTGTTAAATATTACTTTTGTGGTCAGTTATTCCTTTCTCTCATACTCCATTTTGATTGCCACCCCTAACCTGTTCCTTTTCCTCAGTGCTGACTGTTCCTTTGTTCCATCACAGTAGTTACACAGGGATTTGTGTGTTTCCTTGCTCATATTTGTCTTTCCCATTGGACTATGAACTCTTCATATCATTTGGGGAAACACATCTGTTTTGTTCTCTTGTACATGTATATTTAGAGCACATGATAGCATCTTGCACACAGAAGCATGAGCTAAAGGGTTCTTGGGTCAACAGTCCCTCCCTTTCCCCTTCGGAACAGGTTAGAGAACTGCAAACAAATGACTTAGAACGCTGAGCAGACCGCAAGGGATATCTCTTAGCTATTAAGTGCTAGCATGTCGTGCCTAGCCTGGCAAGCCATAAAGCTGAGCAGAAGCAAAAAAGTGTATCTGATTATTATTAGAAATTAGAAAGATGTTCTCGTTGTCCATTCTGCCATGGCACAGCTAATATGACTAAGGCATTTGTTCCCCCTTTTGTACCCTCCACCTTCCAGGCAAAGGGATAGACTGTAGGTTCTCAGAATTTCTAGGAAAAACTGATATAAACTGACTTTTTACCTTCCTCCTAACACTAAGCTGCACAGTTAACACATGCATTACAAAAATTCTCTTCTTTGGGAAGCCTGGAATTTCCCAGGCTCTTTTCTTGTCCACAAGTACATTTTAAATTGAGATAAAATTCACATACTATAAGCCCTACCCTTTACTGCACAATTCAGTATTTTGCACCAAGTGGAATCACTCAATCCAGAATATTCTCATGACACCACTTTTCTTCCCTTTAACCCGGAAAAGAAAAATTCTCCATTAGCAGCCATTCTCTAGTTTCTCCCTCTCTAAAGCCCTGGCAACCACAAATGTACTGCATACAGTGTGTTCAATCTTCCTCTTTATATTCATGAGACTGAGACACACAGATAACACGTGATTTACAAAGTTAAGAGTCAACTCAGAGAGTGAGCACCTGCTCATTATTATTATTATTATTATTATTTTGTCAGCTTGACATAATCTGGAGTCACCTGGGAAGAAAGAGCCTCAGTTGAAGATCTACAAGTGTGCAGGGCATTTGATAAGAGGTAGAAAGAGGATCAGAAGTTCAAGGTTATCTTTGGCTGCATAGCAAATCTGAGAACAATCTGGGATTCATGGGACCCCATCTCAAAAGAAAAAAAAAATCACACATGCACGATACGCTGCACTGGCGGACACAGGAAGAGTAAGGCTGCATGGTTGAGGGGACAAGTATCTTGAAGGGAGAAGTGCCCACATGCCCAGGGAACCACTTGTTTCTTGTACATCGACTAAACGGGTCCCAGAGATGCTTGTCACTTCCGTTTGCCCAGCTGCAGTTAAGGCATAACTGTGCTGACACCGCCTCCTTCCTGGTTAACGGCCTCTTACATGGTCAGGGAGGAAGTCTGACATTTTAGACTCTGTCTGAACTATCAAGTAAGTAAACCAATTTACTTAGTTATATAGATAGTTTCTGTAACTATCATACTACATCCTAAATGTGTACATGTGAACACTAATTCTATAGACTAAAATCATCAGAATCCCTTTGCAAAGATGAGGCATACATTTATTGCACACCTTCATCAAGATTACAAAAACCATTAACAAAAAGAAACAGTCACTGTTCCAAAAATATAAGTCTGAACCTTGGCTTTGTGCTCATTCAAAAATATTGTTAAAGCAGCAATTCCAAAAGACAAGTCAAATCTAAGTTTTATTCATTAAAACTGAGACAATGAAATAACTAAGAGTAGACAACTTGAAAAGAAATCTGTCTTTTGCCCGGAATATTTCAATCTGCTAATGTCGATGCATAGGCAAGAACAGACTACTGGCTGAATAAACACACTTTCCCTTACAAACAAGGAATTTAAAGTTATGGAATTCCTTCTGATGACTACATTATCATTTTTAAAATAAAAACAACGACTAAGATTCTTATGTAGATAATCTATTCACAGGACTGGTCAGTAAACAACAAAATGGAAATCTCCTTGCTCATCAAATATTTTCCTAACATTTAAACATATAAATTTGCTTACAAGGTCAGCCCCCAAATGTCTATAACAAAATAGAAAAAATAGGTAAGTGACAAAAAATGGAAATAAGTGAAAGAATATGGTGTATTTTTCAAATGAAATTGGAACACGCCTACATATAAAACACAACTCTATTTTCCTTTATTACATATAGTATTCTAAATTTTACTCTTCTGAATATAAATAAACTACCAGACTAAAGAGGACTGGTGGGTCATGACCACATACAGTGAGAAAAAGGTAAACACAGAATTAATATATATATATGTTAGTCCTAAAAACCTCTTCTCTGTTTTGAGAGGGGACTCAAGATACTATATAAAAGTAATCTCAGTAGTCACTTCCAAATCTCATCCATTTTAATGCACTCTTGTGATGGGGGGGGGGAGGCTGGTCGGAACAAAAAGGCAAAAAGAAAAATTTTGCAAAAAAAAGTTTTTAAAAATAGTTTTTAAGAAGACATGGCAAGGCAAGAGTGCACTTAGGAAAACTTCCTTCTTAATGAGCATTTTTATATATTCTCCTTAAATAAAATCCAGGGTCAGGCATTGCCCAAGTTTATCTAGACAAGCCTTTGATAAACTTTAAGGTTGTTGAATAAGTTATGGAGAAGTAGGAACAGATTTTCATTCTAAGAGTCTGTGAGGAAAAAAAAGTCACAAGTACACACAAACTTTAATGTTTTGAAATGGTCATCCTAAACAATTTACTTAAATTCAGAGTTTATAATCCCTCTCTCCATCCAAGCTCTTAAGTGAAGACTGAAACAATCTTTTTTGAATTCCTGTGGGCTCCTTCTCTATAGAGCATGCATTTTTGTCAAAAATCTGAGACTCACTCCCAATTTTTGGCCTGTGATTTCTGGAAAAATGTTAGTAAGGAACCAGTAAAAATGTCTTAAAACATGCTTACTTCTGAAATAATTTAGTTTGGAAAATACTTATATTCTTAGTCAAAGAATTGCTTTGAAAGTGTACAAGTTTTAAAAAACAAGATCAGTTCAACAATTGTCAAAATAAAATAACCATAACTACAATACCATCCACTGAGAAACACACCACTTCAGGGGAGCTTAGTTCACCTAAGTCTGAAAGTTGCTTTTCCATCTTCAAAACTGAACACTGCCCGCTACGTTAAAAGACACAAAAGTGTTCCTAGAAATCGCACGGTGGGTGAACGGAGGACAGGGGGGGATATACGATTGGCCTGTAGATGGAAATGGATCCTCAAGAAGCAATCTAGCAATTCAGAATGGAAAACTGAGGCCCAAGAAAGACAAACTAAACCTACGTCCTCCTCCCAGTGAGGACGTTATTGTTCATTCACAGTAAGGGTTGCTGAGTGCGCCAGCTGCCAGGTGCTGACCATGAGCTTAAAGGCAGCCATCACCAATTACCAAGATGTCTGTTTTCCCCCTTGCAATCTGGAAATAAATCCTCCAAATTTCCCGGTTAGGGAGAACTCTTGGGGGAGTGGAACAATCTTTGCACGACTGGGCCCACTTTCAGTTTCACACATTTCAGTAAACACATTTGGGGGTCAAGCTTCAGAGAGGTCTCAATTGTGTTTACTTTAAAAGTATTAACAAAGGGAGGCTCAGTATTCTGAATGAATCCGATTCTAGTGCATTCACAACTTAAGGAAGTGCGACCAGAAAATGCCCTATATTCACAAATAAGTTCACAGAGCCAGTGGTGTGATGCACTGCTATGCAGGTCAGTTCAGCCCAACAGCTCACAGTTATAAAGAACAGGATGTGAATGTCTCATGGTCTCATTTTAACCTGAGTCTAGTTTTCTGATATACCTGTCTGTCAAAAAAGACCCCCCACCATCTGGTGGCACACATCTGTAATCCCGGTACTTGGGAGGTGGAAGCAAAACTCAAGAGCTCAAGGCTAGCCAGGGATGCCTAAGATCTCTCTCTCTCAAAAAAAAAAAAAAAAAAAAAAAATCTCCAAACTTGCATTCAGATCAATACCCTCTTCCAATGAAACATATATCAACATCAGGCCTTTTTCTCCAGATCACATTTCTTCAACGTTTATTTCCTCAAAGAAAAATTAGTTTTTAAAAGACCTCAAATTTAATGTGCTGGGCTAAAAGAAATTCAAATACTATGTGATCAAAATAGTAATAGCTCTAATTATACATTCACACATTGTGATTTAAAAAAAAAAAGGACATGCAACAAATTTCCCTATCAGCATGAATCATATCCCATTTTGCTTGGACTTTTACATTCTTTAACATTAAGTCTTACACTTAAATGTTTTGCGGTGCTGTGGATCAGATTCAGGCTCTTGCACATGCTGGGCACAGTCCACTGCTGAGCTAACTCACAGCCCACATTTAAGTGTTTTGTGCATCTCAGTTCACAGCAGCTTTCTTTAAAGTAGGAGACCATAGTGACAAGGCTTTTAAATAAAACAACCCAGGAGGAAAGAAGGCACTTTGAAATACTGAGTAGTGCTCTGTATACCCAGTTTCAGATATCCCCAAATGAACCATGGCTTTCCAGCGTTCTTACAGACAGCTGCAGGGTGACTTCTGATAAAGTACAATCATCACCAAGGCACTTGGACTTCCCAGAAGCTGCAGTCAGCTCCCAAAAAGAAGCTGCTCTTCTATTTCTCAAACCTCCAGATCTGATTTTTATCAAGGGAGTTACACGTTTTCATCTGAACACTAGGTCGGCCTTCAGATGTTCGGTAAGCACTGAGACACAGTCCTGTGTGAGGGTGAAAAACAGTCCCGTCTTCTCTGAAATGCCAAATGATATTCACTGGAACAGGGAGCCCATCTTTGGGACAGTTCTGCATCCCCACGTGATCCTTATGTTCGGGGACCTCTGCACATAATTCAGTCACAGAATTAAATCTGATTTCTTTGTTTGAAGTGTATTCAAAGAATTGATTGCCTCCTTGACCGTGACATCCAAACAATGAAAGGTTAGCACCTGTGGGGTTGTTGTCAGGAGCGTTATAATCTAAACACTCATTAGAGATGCCTATACTACGGACAGCTCCGTGCCAGCCAGGTCTATCCTCGGGGACATGCAAGTTGGAAAACACGTTTTTCAAATACCAGTCGAAGCTCTTACATTTCAGCCGTTCCCTCAGCAGCCTCCTTTCGGAAATATCACCGTAGGCCTCTTTCCTTGCCGGTGGGTTTCGGTTATAGAAATGCTCTTTGTATTCATCCATCCATACTTCGGCTGCCCTAGCGGTATTCTGTAGGAAATTGGGGCGAGCATATGGCGCCCGCTTGGGAAACACGTGGCCCACGTGGGAACATGGGTGGATCTCCAGTTTGCCACCACACTGCCAAACCCGGAAAGACAGCTCAAGATTTTCGCCTCCCCAAACTTCCATCCCAGTGTCATAAGTTCCCAGGTACTGAAAATACTTCTTGCTGACAGCAAACAGTCCTCCTGCCATGGTGGGTGACCTGATGGGGTCGATTCTTGATGTCCGCCGGTCCCTTTCATGTTTGGGGACAGAATGCCACTGGAATGTTAAACGCCAGTCAAACCCACCAATCATGGGCTCCCCAGTCTGCATGTAGAATTCAAAAGTATTCCAATCAATAGTATCGATAACAGGACATACAATTGCTGTTTCATCACTACTAATCCTTTCCAAAAGTGGTTCCAGCCAACCAGAGTTACACTCACAGTGACAATCCAGGAAAGTGAGGACATCCCCGGTGGCAAAAGTGGCCCCAATCAGGCGGGCCCGGACTAGGCCCTCTCTCTTATTGGTTCTAATTAAGCGAACTCTATCGAGATTGCTGATATAAGCTTCAAGCTGCGCCTTCAAATAAACTCTGTCACTCAAGTCATCGACCAAGATGATCTCCTTCAAAAGCACCGCAGGAGAAGTCTCTAAAACGCTGTGGATGGTTCGAAGCAGAGTGGACCAGGCCTCGTTATAGAAGGCGATGATGACGGAGGTGGTGGGAAGCGACCTGTACTGGAATTTCTTGGCTTTACACTCAGGCATTCTTTTATCCTCTATGTGGCGGTGCAGAGAGATCCTGTCACTGAGGTAAATGTTGATAGCATATCTCTCAATGAGTTCTTCTTGCTGCTTTAGTTCGCCCTCGTTGAGCTGGAGTTTGCTTGCTCTCCCCCATTCCCCAAGAGCACGGGAATTTGCAGGGGGCTTTATATAAAGAGGCTGAGACAAATCCTCTTCCCTGGTCTCAAGGTCTGAGAGGCGCCTTGGCCCCAGCTCCCTGGCATGGCCGGCTCCGGGAGAGGCATACAAAGTGGAGACTGAGAGCTCCACCAAGATATACGCCAGTGTTAAAAGCGCCAGCAGCAGGCAGCTCTTGCCTGCCCAAGTCCACCTCACGGCCATCCGGATCCTCGCGGGTCGTGCGTAGACGCGGCCACGGGAGCCAGCACGCGGGGGAAGTGCAGCGGAGCCCGCAGCTGGAGCTCCCGGCTCAGGTAGGGGCGAACTTCCGAGCAGGTCCCTTCTTTCATGTAGACGCTCGGCTCCTTCCCGCACACCGGAGTTTCCCAGGGGTCACTTGAGACCCCTCGCCCCTCGGCCTCCGGTGCAGCTCAACTAGTCCGTCCCCACTTCCTCCTGCTCAGTCTCAGAACTTTTCACAAACTCTCCAGCCAATACTCCACCCTCCCTAGCCCGATCACAAACCCCTCCCCTTCCCACTCACTCCTCCTGGTGGTTAGTTCACGAAAGTTGTCTGTCAGGCCCAGACTGGCAGCGCCTATGTAGAGCAGAGGCCCGAGAATCCGGAGTGGCCCCTTGTGCGCCCCATCGCGCCTGACTCCCTCAGACAGGGTCTAAGGAAAGAAAGGCTTTGAGCCAAGTGAGCTTTGGTTACTATCACAAAAGGGGGAAAAATTTAAGAAAGAAACAAAAAACTTACCAAGTTGTTTGCAGTTGGGGCTGAAGTCCGCGGAGGTGATCGCAGCTTTGTGGCCTTTAAAATAACGTTCCAGAATCGGGTCCTCCTAGGATGGAAAGTTGTCAAGTTTGAAAGCAGCTGCAGAATTCCAACTCTCAGAGGTCAACGAAACCTGTCCCCGGGGGCCGAAGAGGACTCCACAGTATCCACAGGCAGCAAGGGAGGCGCGGGCGTCACCTCTCCGCAGCAATGCTCGGGCACTGGCCCTGGGCCTTCCGGAGGAGCCCCCAGCCGGAGGAACCCCCAGCCGGAGGAACCCCGAGCCGGAGGGGACCCCAGCCGGAGGAACCCCCAGCTTGAGGAGCCCCCAGCCGGAGGGGACCCTAGCCGGAGGAGCCCCCAGCTTGAGGAGCCCCCAGCCAGAGAGGACCCTAGCCGGAGGAACCCCCAGCTTGAGGAGCCCCCAGCCGGAGGGGACCCCCAGCCGGAGGAGCCCCCCTGAGGACCCCCCAGCTGGAGGAACCCCGAGCCGGAGGAACCCTCAGCCGGAGGAGCCCCGAGCCGGAGGAGCCCCCAGCCGGAGGGGACCCCAACCGAAGGACCAACCAGCCGGAGGAGCCCCCAGCCTGAGGAACCCCGAGCCGGAGGAGCCCTCCACTGAGGAACCCCCAGCCGGAGGAACCCCCAACCTCCTCCAGCTTGAGGAGCCCCGAGCCGGGGGAAACCCCAGCCGGAGGGGACCCCAGCCGGAGGAGCCCCCAGCCGGAGGGGACACCAGCCGGAGGGGACCCCGAGCCAGAGGAGCCCCCAGCCGGAGGGGACCCCAGCCCGGGCTCCCGAGCCAGCAGCCGAGGGACCCGCCCACCACGCCGAGCCGCGGTGCACGCCGCAGCCTCCCGCGCCGTTTAAACCTCCCAGGTGATTCTGACGCAGGCGCGCCGCGGAAGCCGGCCGGGAAGCCGGGGTCCCCGGAGCCGCCCCTGGCCTCAGCCCCGAGCGTCGGGATCGCGGGAGCAGCGCCCACCGCTCCTCTCGGCTCCCCGCTGCGGGGAGCTAAGGTCGCGGCCAAGCTCCCGGGCTGGGGGCAAACATCAGCCACCGCGGCCCGGCAGGCCATGCGTGTTTCCCTGTCGACCTGATCCCGCTGCCATGTAGTCGGCTCGGGCAGCGGCGGCGGCCCTTACCGGAGCGGAGGCCATGCAGGGGGCGGGCGGCGCCCGGAGCCTGCGGGGGCCCGGGGGGGGCAGGGACGAGGGGGGAACCCCGCGGCGGCCGGAACCGTCAGCCCCGAGTGCCGGCGCCTCCCGGTCACTACAACAACTACGGCCCAATCAAAGCCCGCGCTCCAGGCGTGGCCAGAGGAGCCCCGAGATACGGCCCGTGCTGCAGACAGCTGACGCCTTGGCAGGAGCGCGCCTCGCTCCCGCACACCGCGATGCTCGCGTGCAGGCCACGTAGCATACTCCGGGACGGTGCGGGGGAGAAGGTAGTCACCTGGAGAGACTTGTCGTGATCCGTGGTGGCGAGGCGGACCTGAGCCTGTGATCGATGCAATCAGAGTTCTATTACACCTTAAAGAGACCGCGCCCAAAGCTGCTACACCTTGTGGAGACCCGGAGAGGGAACTTGGCTGAGCAGGCAAGCAAGTTACTTCAACTGTGCATTCACAAGAACTAAGTTCCTGGCGGAAGACTTGATTTTTGTCGACTGTTTTTGCACGAAGTGTAGATACAAATGCTGGCAGCAAATGATGGATGAACATTTTACTCAAATGCTCACTCCATTTTCATTTATTTGCTGTTTGTTCCATTCTGATCCGCTCTTTTGCATATGCTTTGTTAAACTCCCTCGTATTTGAAGTCGTCGGAAGACTTGGAAACATGCTTTTAAGTTACTAGACCACGTGGTTACTATAATGGTTTCCACTGTAGGCTTTCTAACATATAGTATCATTTGTGCTTCCGCAACATGAGGTTCTCGATGAGTTATAGAAGGGAGGCCACATCTAGCGCCCTTGACAAAAAACGACAGCAATAAACTCTGACCTGAAGCATAAAGGACTCAGCTGAGAATTACATCTGGAACAAAACTTCTTGGCAACAAAATGTCATGATAACTGGTAAGATACATGTTCTATGTAAATGAAAGGTGTCTTAATTACAGGGTCTCTAACTGGCTGTGTCGTGATTGCATTAGTCTTAACCACTATGTAGCAATTACATAGGTAGAGACTTCAGTATTAGTGTAACACATGGGTGGTTGTTAAATATCTGTTGGTTGTTGGATGTTTGACTCCAAGGGCTAACTTTTGATAGAAACAAAACAAACCCCAAAATGCCAACATGTTTTCCCTGCCCTTAAGAGCTTGCTGTTGTAGGGCTCAGTTGTAGAGTGCTTGCCTAGCATGAGCAAAACCCTTGCTTCTATTCCCAGCACCAGATCAACTCACTTGGTTTCAGTAGCTATAGCACTGTTGGAGTTAGAGGCAGGGGGATTGGAAACCCAGGGTCGTCGTTGGCTACATTACATGGACTCTGTTAACCAAATAACAAAAGCAAACAAGAATGATATCCTCCATATTCTAGCTTGAGTATTTAGTATGTTCTCGTACTTTTGATGTTTTAGTATGTTTGATGTGGATTGAGGGGATCATTTGCCAAAGATGCTGGTTCAACATATATGGGGCAGGACCTAGAGACCTACAGGTATAACAGACTCCTTAGGTGCCTGCTATGGGAGGCTTGGCTTCCTGTGTACATGAAAACTGTTGCCCTAATAGAGGAAATGATGTGTTAAGAGTTTTGCTGTGATAGAGGGCAGTGGTGATCCGGGATAGGTCATTTGGTTAACATGTATAGGAACATAGATTTGATCTCCAACAACCTGTGGCTCTGCCATTCTGTGGTTCACTTTTTTAAGATGTTCACTATTGGACATAAAATGGTGTAGCATCGTGGGAAACAGTTCTAGAAGTTACTCAGAAATTAAGCAATTTACTTATGATCCAACAAAACGGGGACTAAATACCCGCATTCACCAGAATTTATAGCACCATTATTATCTGCAGCCAAAATCTAGAAACTAGAAACAACTAAGTATGTAACAGATGAATGGTTAAGTAAAATATTTATACATAAAAGAAATATTATTTGGCCATAAAAGCAAGTGAAGTTTTGATACATGCAAGCTATATGATAGTTGCAAGCAAGTAAATAAGCAAGACACACACAAAACTCAACATTGTGTGATTAGATTTGCATTAGAGTAGATTAGAAAAAGTAGATGATTATTTCTTGTAAATTTGATCACAGTAAAATACTCTTAATTTTAGAAACAGGAGAAATCAAGGCTTCGGAATCCCTCATAGCTATGTCTAATATTGGGCGCAGCAGATTAAAAGGAAGGAGGTGGGAGAGATTAATTCAAAAGAAATGAGGATACAAATACAAGATTTATTTCTGATTGTTTAAATACTATTTTTGAAATCTTCAATTATTACAAGTAAATGTATGTTTTGTTTTTTGAAGATAGGCAAACCAGAAAGCCAGGAGGCAAAGCAAGTTACGAAAACATCATATTTATCACTGTAAGTTATCTCTATATCTATGGTAGATATTCTACAGCTGCTCATTGAGTTCTTTTTGTATCGGTCATTGATTGCCATAGTAATGATGTGTAACAACTGTAAGGGTCAGTGTCATGCAAGACTAGACTGTTATTTAGTTCCTTTGTAGACAAGAAATACTTTAAATTAAATAGACGTAGAGATGGGCCCTAGGGTATAGCCTGCTACTTTACTAAATGTTCATGTTTTCAAATTGTCTTCTAAATATTTGTGTTTATACCCTTAGGCCTGGGCTGCTCTCAGCATTGGTCAGGGAAGCGGTTTTTTGCAGTTGGCAGCACTCAACTGGTTAGAGTGCAGAGAATAAGAGTCTGTAAGCGCTCAGTCCTCAACAGAACATCTCTGTCACACCCTACCCCAAGTACTGAGGAACATCGCAAAAGAAGAGCCAGAGGATAAGGATGAAGAGTGCTGTAAAATGCAGTCTTCTGGCCATGACGTGGCTATTGTGCATACTTAGCAGCCTATGTTACCCGCACAGGATCGAGCTGGTCCAAATTCTAGCACAGATGTGGGCCGCGCTCTCTAGTCCCCACCCCCAAATGGAGAAGCTAACCAATAGCTGGTTTCCCATGCCCCAGTGGACCGCCCCACTTAAGACACTTAACAGCTCCTCTGATTGTAAAGTCCTGATGTCTCTTTTGTGATTGCAAGTTGTTTTATTTTTTTGTTTGTTTTGGGACAGGCCCACATTGGCCTCAAACTCCAGACTCTCTAGCTTCTATTTCCCAAATACTGGAATATCAGCTATATGCCATTGTGCCTAGCCTTGACATTGTATGTATATTGCAAATGTACAAAAGATTGTGTCTTTCGAGGCTGGCATGATGGCTCAGAGTGTAAAGGTACACTCTGCTTGCTGCCAAACTTGATAGTCTGAGAAGCAAGAAAAAATAGTCTGAGAAGAAAAGCAACTCCTTTGTTGTCCTCTAACCTCCCCACAACAGGTTCAATATCCCTTCCAGTAAAAAAAAATTGAAATTGTACACTAGCCATGGTTTCAATAAGTTTTGACCAAGATAAAAAAGTAAAATCTCCCATACATTCATCCCACAGCCCTCATTTGTTGGTCTAAGCTGTCCTGTAGCCCTTTCCATGTTTGCTTTTCTCTTCCTACCTTTTCTGCCAGTAGCAAAAGCTCATAGGTAGACACTGGGAAACACAGCCAAAGATGAAGTATTTTCTAACCTCAAACCTGAGTGAGTACATGTAACCCATTTGCTACAGTGATTATTTTGCACTTCCCTAAATCTCCATTTTAGCATTAGCATGGAAGTGCCCACAGGCAGAGTATATCAATATTTGTAAACCTACAAAGGTATCACTGGAGACTACATAAAGGGCAAAGCAGCTTTTAGTTGGCTCTTCTGCTGAGCCTTAAAAAGGTTTGGTTTTAGTGTGGCTTATATCTAGGTGAATGGTGTTCCATTTTGGATATCCAGGCACTTAAGTGGTGCCACCTACTGTTCATTTTATTGTATGGCATTTACATTAAACAGTTGTTTAAAGGCAATGGCACCTGTCTTCTTGATACAAATGCTCACTCAAACTGTGGGAAATTATGTAGACAGGAAAAACACAAGATAAATGCGAACCAGTAAAACATTGCCCACATTTTGGTAGGCTATGAATGATTTCCTTTAACCAATATTCAGTCTCTAAATCTTACCAATTGTATCCTTATATCCATTCCTATCTTCCTATTCTGTCCTTTTGATTTCTGCCTCAGAGATGATTAAATGCTCTGGAATTAGACAGGTTTTCATCCTCTGTTTCCTAGAGTATTTTCATAACTTAAACATGCTTTCTGACTTCAAGGCTTTCTCTTTTGTCCTTTTTTTTTTTTTTAACTGATGACAGCTACATCAGTGCAGTGTGCTAAAAGTACAGATTCCTGAACCCACCCTCCAGAGGTTTTGATATAGAAAGTCCAGTGTGAATCCTAGGAATACGTTGTAAAGCAAGTTTCTTGAGCACTTAGAAGTTGCATTGCCATTTCGGAACTCTGTGCATGCTGGGCTATGAGTCTTTAAAAACACCTCAAACCAAGTCCACTTTTTCCTATTTTTCCTATATGTGGTTACATATACTCTGGGGCCAGTCCATAGGCCATTGCTACCCAGGTATGAACATCCAGATTTTGACAGTTTTGCTAGGTGCTTCCCGAAGCAGAACATGTCTCAGCCACTCGTTCCAGCTTGGCTATGAAGAGACCCACCCCAGGACCCGTGTTTCTGTGAAATGATCTCCTCCCAGGCTATCACCCTGCAACACATAGCCTGTACCCCCTTTCCTTCATGTTTCCTTACTGTGCTATCTACAGCTTCACCTGGCATTGTTTGTGTTGCTGCATTATATCTGTATTATGTATGTATCCACCCGCTGCCATTGTGGTGAAGGGCCAGGAAAGACAGAGTTGTGCTGTGTTTATTTAGATACCATTCTGCAGAATCTCAGCCCCTGAAAAAAACGGTAGAGGCTCTGGAATTACAGATTTTAGCATCATTTAAAGAGATAGGTTGCAGGAAATGATGAATGAGAAACCAGTCAGTATAGAATTAAATTACGTAAAGTTATGAACAGTCTGTAGAAATCATTGGAGAGATGCAGGTACCTATGTATTGACCATATTGTAGTTGTACAGCTGCAGATATATTGAAGACGTTAGACTGGTCTCTGGAGATGTTCTTTGGAAAGATTTTATTGAAAAAGGGGTTTTTCAGCAATCATTTTAAAAGTGCCTGTCAAGCGTTAGATCATAAAAACATGATGAATGATTACTAATGAGAAAGGAACTTCATTTAGGGATGATCATGCTCTGGAATTAGATAGTAACTGATGAATATGCTAAAAAGACCTAGTGGGTTCTAGAAAAAAAAATTTTTTTTTGAGATGGTTTATTTGTGTAGCTCTGGCTGTCTTGGAACTCACTCTGTAGACCAGGCTGCCATTGAACTCAGAGAGTTGCCTGTCTCTGCTTCCCAAGTGTTGGGATTAAAGGCATGTACCACCATGCCCAGATTAGAATCTTCTTGACAGTTACAATAGATTTTCAGAGTTCTACCCAGTTCTATTTCAGTAGGTCTGGAATGAGACACCCAGAATTTTGGATATCTCCAAATGGAATGCTTATGCTTCAGGGGCTTTTTCACTGACAACCGGTGGGCTAAACAGAAAGTAGGGGTAAGGGAAACAGAAAAGAATAGCATTTGCCAGGGCCAGGAGAAAATGGGAAGATGGGCATTGTTTAAAGGGCATAGGATTTCTTTCAGTCTGTGGAGATTAAACCATTCTGTAGATGGATGGTGGAGCTTGTACAGTATAACTATGCTTTATGGCACCAGACTATAATCGCAGCATTGGTTGAAAATGATGTATGTCTTACCACAAAAGAGGAAAGGGGAGCCAGGTAGAGGCACACACCTTTGATCCCAGCACTCGGGAGGCAGAACCAGGGAGCTTTCTGAATTCCAGTCTAGTCTGTCCACAGAGTGAGTTCCAGAACATCCAGGGCTACCAGAGAAACACTGTCTTGGAAAACAAACAAGCAAAGAAAAAAGGAAGGAAGCTGGAGATGGCTAAATGATTTAACTTAAATACTCTTACCTGGGTTCAGTTATCAACACTCCTGTGGTAGTTCATAGCCATCTGTAACTCCATTCCAGGGATCCAATGTCTACTGCTCATATTTGTAGGCATCAGACATACACATGATACACAGAAATACATAAACAGTCACTGTATAAAATGAAATAAACCCAGCAAGAGTGCTGAAAGAATAGAGATGATTAAGGTGTTATTCATTGGATGAACTTTATTACAGCAAAGTACAAAGGAATGAGATTCTGCCCTACTGGAACAGTGCTAGGAGTGTAAAGAAAAGAGAGAAAGTAACAACAAAGGGACATATTTGTGTAAGTGCAATTAGAAATGAAGCTAGGGACATAATACTTGATTGCTGTCCTTGGTTCTGAACCAATAACACTTCCCTGCAGATGGTTCTCACCTATCCTGATAAATTGGCAACATTTTGTTTGCCAATTTTTTATATTCTATTTTTAAAACCCTCCATAAAGCTTGTGGTTTTAACATTTAAACCCATTTTACTAGAGACATTATAGCTTTTTAACATTTCAGAAACAATAGAGTCAATATTTTACTTAACCAATTCTGTTTTGGTTTTCTTACATATATTTATTCATGTGTGCATGCACATGTGTGTCTGTCTGTGTGCATGTGTGCGAAAGTCAAAACAATTTGAGAGAATTAGTTCTTTCCCTTGTGGGTTCCAGGGATCAAACTCAGGTTATCAAGCTTGGCAGCAAGCACCTTTAACCTCTGAACCATCTGGTTGTACCTACTTAAAGTGTGTGTGTGTGTGTGTGTGAGAGAGAGAGAGAGAGAGAGAGAGAAAGAGAGAGAGAAAAAGATAGCGAGAGATGCACAGAAATTTTAGCTTCAATAGGTTTCTACTTAAGAAATTATCTCTCTTTTTCCACTTGAAAATCATGCTTAGTTTCCTTTTTAATCCTAAATAAGACAGTGCATTATTAAGTTGTTAGTGAGGCATCACTAGGACTTTCCAAATGACTATACAGAAGACATGGGGGAACGTGGAATGGGCTGACTGGGAAGTTTTTTGCTGAGGAGTCACTGCTCAAGGAGGCTTCTTGGAACAACCTGTGTACTTGGGTTTTGTGTCCTAGGAGGCACCACTGGCCCTCTAATGCTTGTCTCCAGAGTCATTGCATGACTGACTTTGCTTTCATTCTTACACCTCTTCTGTGTGCATTGCTTCATTCTCTCTGATTCTACACTTATATCTTAATTCAAAAGCTTGTGCCTTCCGGCTTTAAAAAAAAATGGCGAATAATGGACTTTTCATCAAAGAAGATACATAAGTGACCAATTAGTGCAGGAGACAACTCCCATCTTATCTGTTAGTGAGATGGGAATCGGAACCACAATGAGATACTACACCATACCCACTAGAGGAGTATTGATCACAGAGAGTTGATAACAAGAGCTGGTGGGGATATAAAAAGGCTGATGATGAGTTCTGACAAGTTGCTTCTATGGGTGTGAAATGGTATAGTAACTGTATCTACGAATGGGATGTCTAAGTCCTGTGGAAATATGTTTAACTTTTGTGGAACAGCCATAGTCAAGACTCTATTTCTTGACTATGAAAGCGTTCAAAGGTTTAAAAATCTGCATAGCATATAAGAAAGGACTCCCACATTTCTGTTTGTGACAATCAAACACAAATGTCCATCTGGAATCACACTTGTTCATAGCAAGCACTGGAAACAACTCATGTCTTTAAACTGGTCAGTAGTAAACAAAATGAGGTTCTTGCATATGGGAGATACTACATGGGAAATTAAAAAACTGAAGTACTAGTTAATACTGCAATGTGAGTGAAGCTTCAGAACATCATTTTAAGAAGCTGATGGCAATATATGATTCCACCCATATGAAATGTTCAGAATAGGGAACACCACAAAGACAAAAAGCGGATTGGTGGTTGTCCCAGATGAGAGAAGGAAGGAATAGGGAGACACTTTGTCATGGCTATTCTTGGTTGTCAACTTGACTACATCTAGAATTAACTACCTGCCCCCCCCCCCCCCCATGGAACACACCTGTGAGAGATTTTTGCTTAATTTGAAATGGGAAGAGCTGCTTCTAATCTGGATTTTTGAAGTGGGAATACACACCTCTTTTGAGCTGGGAAAACTCACCTCTAATCTGAGCCACACCTTCTGCTGGAAGCCTAGATAAGGGCATGAAAGAAGGAAGCTTTTGCTCTTTGCCTGCTTGCTCTCATCTCATTAGCATTAGAGACTACTTCTTCGGGATCCCAGAGTATACTGAAGATGAGCTGAAACATACAGTCTCATGAACTGAGCAACTGCTGAATTCTTGGAACTTCCATTCATAGGTGGCTAATGGTGGATTAGCTGGACCATAGTTTGTAAGTCATTCTGCTAAATCCTCCTCCCCTCTGTTACTCTAGAGACTGACCAATACATACAGCTAATGAGAAGGGGTCTTCCTGCTGGGATGCTGAAAATGTTCTGAAATTCATAGAGATGGTTTTCTACCTTGGTGACTGTACTAGAAACTACGGATTCGAACACTGAAGGAAGTAAAATAGGACTTTCTTCAAAAGAAGCAAAAGTAATCGCTTATTTCTTTTCAGAGTGTATGTTTTAGGCCGCTGATCAGATCTAGGATGTAATGACTTTGTTTTCAGCTCATAGTGTGTTGGAAAGAAATGGAACCTCTAAAACAGTGGTTCTCAACCTGTGAGTCTCCATGCCCCAGGGGGTTGTTGAACAACTCTTTCACAGGCCATCAGAAAACACAGATATTTACATTATGATTAATACCAGTTTCAAAGTTATAGTTGAAAAATAGCAATGAAAATAATTTTATGGTTGGGGGTCACCACAACATGAGGAACTATGTTAAAGAGTCATGGCATTAGGGAGGTTGAGAACCAGTGCTTTAAAAGATAGGGTCTAGGGGTTGCAGTCATGGAGGGGGCCCTCATCTTCTCCTTTCTGCTGTGCTATCCAAAAAGCTCTCCATATGTTCCTCACCATGGTGCTCTGCCACATTACAGCCCCAAATCAATAGAGCCAATTGATCACGCTTTGGGAAGTCCAAAACCACAAGCCAAATCAACCTCCTCTGTTTATAAGTTATTTTCTTGTATATTGTTACAGTAAGAAAAAGGCAATTAACACACGGCCATTAAGCTTAGGGAACTACAGCTTAGTACCCAAAGGACATGCTAGATTCACTTGTAGGGCTGTATTAGTATTTTTTCTATCATTGTAACTACAATACCTGACAGAAAGAACTCTATGGAAGAAAAGCTTATTTGGTTCCTGCTTTCAAAGCATTTTAAGACTATAGCTCCTCGGGCTTATGCAGTTGGGCAGGACATTACAGTAGCACGGGGCAACTGTTGGTATCACCATGGACCAAGAAGCAGAGAGTGAAGGTAGAAGTGGAGTTGGGTATAGCCTTCAAAGGCCCATCCCTGCTAGCCTACTTCCTCCAGCCAGAGGCCACCTCATAAAGGTTTTATAGTCTCCCAGAATAGTGGCACCATCTGGGGAATGTGCAAAATGAACGTGGAGGAGTGTGGAGGACATCTTAGATTCAGAACACGGCAAGAACCACCACCAGGATGTAAACCCACTATCTTAATCTGCTTTGGGCCTTGAAGGTTGCCACCAAAACTCTCACTAAAGTGTAATCCCTAGTGTGACATAAGAAGGTAGAATTTAAACCCCACTGCAGGCAGGAGTTAGCTCGGAGTTAGCTCGCCTTGCCTTTCCTTTCTGGGAGACATCTGCTTAGACACTTGCTTATTGCCTTCTGTCCTTGCTTTTAGTACAGTGCCGCTAGTGTGGGTTATTATAATAGATTAAATTGTAAGTAAAGATGGCTTCGGATGAGCCTGCTCCCATTTCAGGAAGGGAACCCATGTCATTCCAGTAGTTAGTGTTTAGCAGGAGTTTTGTTTTTTGTTTTTTGTTTGTTTGTTTTTTTCCTTTCATTTCCTGACATCCTAAGGTTTGCTTGAAAAAATTATTTATTTATTGTTTGTGTGTGAACATGTGCACACATGTATGGATGCCAGTGTGTCACCCCACATATGTGGTTCAGAGTACAACCTCTGGGGGTTGGTTCTCTTCTTCTACTATTCCTCTTGGGTCCTGTGGCTCAAACTCGGGTCACTAGACTTTGCCTTTAGCTGCTGAGCCATCTCTCTGATCCCGGGGAAACATTCTTACTGGAGGAAGGAGATGACCACTCTAACACCTTGATTCACCCCGCTCTGTAAACATAGAGCCCTATAAGGAGAGGAAACAGAGGAAAGAGGAGTGCATGGTGTTTGACGGTCAAGGCCCTGGTGATGAGGTAGGAAGCAGAGTAAAGATGGAGGTTCTCCTGCCAGGTCTTTACAGCTGTAACATTTGGCACAGCAGAGACTGCTGAGTTGCTGGAAATTACCCAACCTACCCGGATAATTTAAATCAATGGTTCTTAACTAGAAACAGGTTTCCCTACAGGGACTGTATTGCAATGTCTGGAAAAATATACATTTACCACTACTGCATGGGTGCTACTGACTTGGTGAATAGAGATAACAGATACCATGAAACACATGGAAGGCACAGCTCTCACTCCAAGATCTGTGCAGTTTCAGGTACATGACTGCACCTACCGCAACCATGATGTTTGTGAAATACACTAAGTCAATTCACCATTGACTGATTTCCCAGTGTCCCTGGGTTTTCTAGGTCTTAAAAATAGTTTCTTAAGTTGGCATGAGATGTGATTATGTGTGGCTTTTTCTCTTGAGATGCTGTTACCAAATCATGGTGCACATGTCACAGTGCCCACGGGATCTTGAACTCTTAAAACTCTCAATGGTACCTGCATCAAGGCTTACACAGCATCTTCCTTGAAGCTGCTTTGCATCTGTTTCCTGTTATCAGATCAGAAATGTTTTGAAATACCGCCTGGGGATGTGAAGAGTAACCTATTGATATACTAGCTGATTTGTTTCATTGGCTACATAATTAATAATTGATTTTTTTCTTCTCCCACTGCTGAGTAATGTTGCTGTTACATTTTGCACATGCTGATCTTTATGACTACTCAGAACAACAAAAAAGTACAGTAGCTTTGATGAACAAGCATTTCAGTTCATTCCTGTCAAAGACAGGAAACCAAAAGCCTAGGGAGGCTCATTGACTTACCTATCTCTGTTCAGCCTGTCAGGGACAAACCAAGAGCCTGCAGGCTGGGCCCACCCACAATGACAAAGGTGCAGCCACACCCAAGCTGCACTCAGTAAGAGGTGGTTGCTTCTGACTCATCTTTTTGAATCACTGGTGTTTCTTTTGGATGACAGTTTTTGCCCTCAGCCCATATTGGTATTTTCTTTTCACAAGTGGGCCACACAGTTTCATTAGGCACCAAACATTAGTAAGTGTGAGTGCATACAGGAAATCCATTTTAGTAGCCCATGTGAATAACAAATTAGGCAGAGAGTTTCCAGGGGTAATTTGGGTACCCTAAGTCAATTGCAAGAACTATCTTGGATATAGTTATGCTGTTTCTACTCTACTAATAATGGAATCACCGCATAACAACCTCAGGTTTATTGTTTGTTTGTTTTGTTTTGTTTTTCCCTGAGACAGAGTTTCTTTGTGTAATAGCCCTGGCTTTCCTGGACTAACTGTGTAGACCAGGCCGGCCTCAAACACACAGAGATCTGCCTGCCCCTGCCTCCCGAGTGCTGGGATGAAAGGCACATGGAACCATGACCTGCAGATATCTTTTTATATTTGCCAAATCCAGCAACTTTTGACTGGCTTGGAACCAAGAAGAGCTGGAAAGCACACCCTTATCTATAGGGGGCAGCTGCTGTTTACTGTCAGGAAATATTTCTAAGATACACAGCCACAGTGAAGAGATTATTGAAATTATCAGGATAAGATGGGAAGCCAGAGCTTTGCTTAAACATCTCCTTCATATTAAAAGGGGTTGAAGAATTTCTTTTTAAAGATAGGTTATAGGAGAAAATTTTCAGTGAACACTATGCCCGTTGATTTTGATAGTATTTATGCAAGCTACAAAATAATATTCTTCTTTCCCACCCACATATTGAGCACTTTGAGCCACACACATCATGGAGTCAGCTTTGGTAGTGATACTATAATAATAATGGACTTGGCTTTACTTACCCACCTGATAAGCTTGCAAATAAATTCTTAAGTTGAACTAAAAGTACCTCTTCTTCCTTAATTTAGTCCCTGACCACAGCAAGACAGAAGTCACCCTATAGCCAGGAGAGCAAACCAAGTATTTCCTCTCTGGAGACAGACAGAAACAGGTACACCTGGTTGAGCTGAGTATACCTGGCTCCTTCTTCCAAACTCTGCAAATGGCTTTTCACAGGAGAGAATGAGGAAAGCAAAAGAAGAGAGGTCAGGTTAGCTCCCAGGAAGAAGTCTTTCCATGCAAAAATGAACTAAATAGAAGTGAGTTGCTTCCTTAATCCGTTGGACCTCATTCTTGTACCTTCAGGTTTGTTTCTTCCGCCTGCCTTAGAGCCTGGCTTTCAGTGTTTATAGTTCAAGAGGGGTTGATGCAATAGCCAAGTACATCACTGTGCTGCCAGCACTTCAAGGACATCAACATCTGTTCAGGATCTGTCACTTCACTAGAGAATGCCACCAGCTGCAAGGCTCATTGGTGCATTAGGGACTCTTTCTGTCTCCCCCCCTTCCCCCCCCCCCGTGTCTGCTGAGGTCTCAAGACAGTAGGTGGCCTGTTCTCCAGTTCTGAGGGAAGGGGATGAAACACCAAATAGGGCTCCCAAGCAAGAAGCAGCAATCTGATTGCTTTTTGTGACTGGATGTTAGTGACTAGCCTTAATGTTGTGATGATTACAATGGTCTGATGATGCATAAAGATGAATTTTTTTAAAAAATTGTATGTGGTTTTATTATATGTTGTAGCCACTGTATATGAAATAGTTAAATCTTGTGTAACAAAAATCCATGAAAATTCAGAGAGGTAGCTCGTAAGGACTGGCACATGTTATAGAAAAGCTTTTTGTACAGACTTCAAACTTAGTTCTCAGTATTTATTGGTTCTTGAAAATGATTGGAGAAACCTCAAGATTATGACTACAAAAAGGAGCAGAGTTTCTGGGGTCTGAAGGGATTTGTACTTGAAGACGCTGCAGTCAGCAGAGGGTCATGTTGAGCGTGCTGCAGACAGAACTGTTTCAAGTTTGCAAGCTGCCTGGGGAGATGTCATATGGTTGAAAGCCTCAGGTGGCATTCCAGCCTCCAGCTAGAGCTGCTGAACTACCTTCTTCATGGCTGTGATGCTGGAAGAACCCAGCACAGTGCTGGGGACAGCAATGACAACTAATCAGTCTGAGTGAGGGTCAGCAGGTTGCTGGATGGCAGGGGCTGAGGCTGAGACGAATATTTTAATTACAGAGAAAAACACTTTAAAAAAAAAATAGAGGTGACTGGAGGATATCTTACTATCAGCAAACACACAGAAGGCTTGAGGCTTCTCCCCTTCCCCATGTACTTCTCCAGGATTTCACAATGCTCTTTTAACTGAAGAAAATAATTCAGTAATTGAGGTTTTTTTTTTTTTTTTTTTCTTCACATAGGATCTTTTGTATCCCAAGCTAGTCTTGAACTCCCTAAGCAGCCAAAATGACCCTGAAACTCCAATTCTCCTACCTCAACATCTCAATTACTGGGATTAGAGGTTTGCAGGACTACACTGGTACAATGCTTCGAACATTCTAGGCAAATAAACAGCCAAGTGAATTGCATCCTCATTTGTTTTGGTAATTGTGTCTTATATGTGTTTGTTTCATCATTGTCGTAGTTAGAGTTTTGTTGCTGTGAAGAGACACTATGACCCCAGCATCTCTTATAAAGGAAAACATTTAATTGGGCCTGGCTTACCATTTAGAGGTTTAGTCTGTTATCACTGTGGTAGGAATGGTGGCATGCAGGCAGCCATGGTGCTGGAGAGGTAGGTGAAAGCTGTACATCTAGATCGGCAGACAGCAGGAAGAGAAAGAGGGAGAAACACTAGGCCGGGCTTGACTAATTTGAGACCTCAAAACCCACCCTCTAGTGACACGCTTCCTCCAACAAGGACACACCTCCTAACAGTGCCACTACCTATGACCCTGTGGGGACCAGTTTTCATTCAAACCACCACAATCATTAACCACAAATGATACATATTTACTTGGTTAAAAAACAGAAATACCATCCCAGACAGACCAGCTTGCAAGACAGTTGGGACATAGTTTGATCAAGGGTACAACTCTGCTTTCTGTGATGCTCCTAATTCTGCCCTTCCTCTTTTCCAGTTTCTTTCTCACACTAGCAGTCTTCTTAGTGACAAGATGGCTCACAGTGACAGGTGCAGCTTTGGAGGCAACAACATCACTTCCCACTACCATATAGCAAAAGTGCCGGGCAAAACACCTGTGAAGAAATCCCTGTGGCAAGGGAAATGTGTGTGGATTGGATTGGGTATTATTAATTCCCTTAGTCACAAAATGTAATTAAACTACCCAAGATCTTAGACACTAAAGAAAAGGAGAAAACAGCCAGATATGTGGCAGCTACTTAATAGCATTGATACTGGCTCCATGTCAGTCACATAAGGAAAAATGTGTACCAAAGCTTAGGAGGGACTGGGTAAAAGGCGAAGCCTTTCAACCAAAGGCTTTAAGATGGAAAATGAATTGGGGCTAGGTAGGTGCCAGAGGGAGAACCAGGTTATGTAGGAGTTGAACAAGTAACACTAGGGCCTGGCTGCTGGGGGTATTCTTGAGAGAATTCTATGATATAAGCAACATGGTTACACTGGACACTTCAGCAATTGTCTTATTGAGCAGCTGGTGCTGGAGAGGTAGAAGAGAGATAAGATGTAGGTCAAAGGATTTGGATACAGTAGAACCCTGCAAGAACCAGAAAATAAAACATACCCAGACTGGCTAGTGAGAAGAGCTCCATCCAAGGGCTATTTGCAAGGAAAGGTGCAATCAGGAATAAGGGACGCAGAGCTGGGACAGAATTTACACCTTGGGGCTATCCTCACCAATAAGTCATTTCTGTACGCAGGGAGCCAGCACCAAAGAGCCAGGCATGGTAGAACATGTGGGTTTGCATGAGAGCAGCTGTGGGGTTTGATAGAGGAACACTGCCTACCCTTATCAGCCTGCCTCAGAGGAGTTGAGAGAAATGATACTCCCAAAAGATTCCTCTCTTATCAATATGGGTGACTGGTTAAGATCATACTAAGAAGTGGGGAGAAAGGAAGGTCACTAATGAAATCTTCGAAGGTCACCATCCCGGACAAAACATCCAGAGCAACATAGAAAGAGCCAGAAATAGATCTTGAAGGACAAACAGAATACAGCATAAGAGGAGGGACGAACAGTGGAGAAACAAACAGAATAACACATCTTGGAGCAATAACGTAGCAGATGTTTGGAGCCCTACTGTCCCCTAGAGGGCGCTCCCAGACTTCACTCCTTTAGGAGGCGAACCCGGATTGCCATGGACTCAAAGAAGGAGCCTTTGCCTAAGCATTGGGACCAGGAGCAGTAAAGGGATTGGATTTGGGATAGAGCTATTCCCCCTTTGCACTTAGGTTCACCGCACTGGAACTGATGTATAATAGACAAAGCCAGCACTAAGTGTCTGGTGTGTGCTAAGTTCCTGACTTCCACCAAACACAAGTCGTTGAGGTAGGTACAAAATGATTGAATTACAGACATGAGAACCTGCATGCACACCACTCACGCATGGCTGCTCCCTGCACTGTTTTGTTCCCATGCTACCGGATTAGTTGAGTCAAAGTTTTCCTCTTCTTAAAAGGCTAAATAAAGTCAGCGCAGGGTCTGTAGAAAATACACATCACCATCATCTCACAGAGAACCCAGAACACTGCTTGTTAGCACATTGTTCATGTTGCAGAGGCGTGGGCTGCATTTATTTTGACGCTGCCAATCTTTGGAGCTTTTACAGTAGGTAGGGAGACAAAGCGCCGAAATCAGGGGCTTAGCCAAGGAAAAGGGAACCCAAAAGGATCCTCACCAATATGTCAGCAAAGTGACAAGGCTGTAGGGGCCACCGAGGTTCTGGAAGCTTCACTTGGTCCAATTCCATTTTCAAGTTTGAGGCCAACACTCCTATTCAAGAGTGACAGAGTTTCTCACTGGGTGTTTTAGCACCAAACGACTGAATCGTGGAAAATCCCTTAACCTTGGTGCCCATGAACAAATTTCATAAGGTTTTTTTTTCTCACTGATAATAAAAAATAATGAGATAAATAAAGGGCATTGTTTTTTTTATTAATTACACTTTATTCACTTTGTATCCCCCCTGTAGCTCCCTCCTCCCTCCACTTCCAACCCCTCCTTTCCTCCCCCTTCTCCACACATGCCCCTCCCCAAGTCCACTAATAGGAGAGGTTTTCTTTTCCTTCCTTCTGATCCCAGTCTATCAGGTCTCATCAGGAGTGGCTGCATTGTCATTTTCTGTGGCCTGGTAAGGCTGCTCCCCCCTCAGGGTGAGGTGATCAAAGAGCAGGCCAATCAGTTCATGTCAGAGGCAGTCCCTCTTCCCATTACTATGGAACCCACTTGGACACTGAACTGCCATGGGCTACATCTGTGCAGCGGTTCTAGGTTATCTCCATGCATGGTACTTGGTTGGAGTATCAGTCTCAGGAAAGACCCCTCTGCGCAGATTTTTTTTTTTCTCCTTGTGGAGCTCTTGTCCTCTCCAGATCTTACTATTTCCCACTTCTTTCATAAGATTACCTGCACTCTGAAGGGCATTGTTTTTGTCTTGACCAGTTTCAACAGGTGAAAATGCATCTTACTTGGGCCTGTTATATTCTTCAGACTTCCCCCCTATTTCACAATAGCTGACCTCTGCCCCTCTCTCAACTGTTTTACCTGCTGATCTCATGAAGTATTGGAAAGAAACAGAAGGAACACTCAAAGTGCTTAGCTGAAAAGTATTCCATAGAGGGACAACTTAGAGAGAGGTGGGCATGGTTAGCCTGGAAGCAACACTTGCTCAGGCCTCAGGTGGGGATGAGTCCACTCAATGTTTGCCGCAGGGGCTCTGGGAGGCAATGCTACTACTAGTTTAGCAAAAGCTAGAGTCATACAAGAGAGGTCTCACTGGCTGGCAGCTGGAATACCTCCTGGACAAGTAACAAGACAGGGATGGCAGGAGGAGAGCGTCAAAATGCCTGGCTGTGTTCTCCTCTGCTCTCTGGCCTCTTGCCAGGGTCTCCTTGCAGAGAATGAGAAAAAGCAAATGGAACAGCAGGCCTAATGGAGGTCAGTGTCCCAGGCCACAGAGCGTGACAGGAAAATGCAGAGAGCACGTCTAGGAATAACAGTCCCAGGCCACCCTGTTGTCACCCCAGCTTCCATTCTGGTCTCTCATTTAGCTTCAGAAACACAAGTCCCAAATACAAGGCAAACAGCTTCATCATCTCCCATCCCTAATGGGGATGGAGGCTAGTCAGATTCTTTTCTGGAACCTGAACTGCATGGTCAGCCATTAGGAGGACATTAGGCAGCAAGGGAGGGGAGGAAACAACTGGAATGAAAGAACCCACCCCAGGCCCTCACCTGGGCAGGTCTAATCTGATAGCCATGGATTCTCTGTTCCCCTTCTCACCCTCAGCTGCTGGATGCATCTCACAGCATACAGGCGTCTCTGTTGTTCCTGCAGCTCCCTGCTCACAGTGAATATTGGGCATGCAGTGTAATGAGTCCACATATGGCCACTTCTATTTTGTAGCAACAATTCCAATGTCTCCCTGATAAGAAAAATCAGGCATACTGGCCTATTCAGATGTGCCACTGTTTGCCCTTGATCAAGGGTATGAACAGCCTGAAAGTTTCCTGGTGGCTCCTGGTGGAGAGTCTTCATATGGTACAGGACCCCAGCCCTGCAAGGAGAGTGTTCCAAGCATACAATAGTCTTCAAGTGAAACATTGAGTGTCATGTGAGAGAAACCGCTCCCTCACCCAAGGCTGGCTTTCCAGAGTACATACCGGCCACTGATCCGACCACTTCAGAAAACAGCCTCTACTTCACAAGATGCCATCTCTCAGCAGGCGTCTCGAGAGCATTCCCTATGCCACTCTGTCATCTACTTCAACACGATGGTAGAGCAATAAACTTTTATGACACAAGCCTTATTCCCACACTTTAATTGTGAATGAGACAATTACATTAGTTAGTACTGCACTAACATTGCTGCATGTGATGCCATGGAGAGGAAGAAGCCAACCAGTCGTGTAGGTGGTGATGCCGGCAGAAGTTTGGGAAGGAAAGGGAAGCTGCCCTTCGCAAAGTACAATTCCCTCAGATCACCGTCCCTTCCATAATGAGGCAATCTAATATACTCAGCCTCCATGATGGCTGTCCCCAGGAAATGGTACCAGATGAGGTGAGAGGAACTCCAAGCTTTTGTCTCTTGTTTTGATTCCCGTGTCCCCTTTCTTCATAGGCATAAACATGGCTAGTGTATCAGACTCTTCAGACTACTGTAACAAAATGCCACAGACTACGTGACTTATAGATACAGAGATATAGTTTTCACAGTTCAAGGGGACAGGAAATTCGGAGCTTAATAAGATGCTATATTTCCTGGCTCACAGATAATACCTCCTGTCACCCTCTGGAAGGGCCTCTGTTGTCATACTATTAATTCTGTGAGAGCAAAGCCTTCAGGAATTAATCATTTCCCAAGTGCTCTACCTATAATGCCACCACACTAAGTTTCAGCATAAGAATATTAAGTCTAGAACTGTAAACATTTAAGTGTCAACATTACATATTCAGAATATGGAAGCCAGGAGGCAAGAGACTGTCATGGTCGTTCATCTCCTCCTTTAGGCTCATGTTCTCTGGGAGACCAGAATGGGACCCAATAGTTTCTTACAACGTTATCATACAATCACTTTCAGGTGATCCTGACAGCAGTCTTCCAAGCCTTGGATAAATCGACCAACTCATTAGACACTCTCTATAAATATTCCTATCTCAGGAAACCATGAGTTATCTCTTATTTTGCGTGACTCCCCATATGTACTTCCCTAAATGATGAGATTTCCCTCTGGAAATCTCAGGACCAACTTCAGGACCAACCCAGAGAGACACCTTCTGAAATGAGGTAGTGTCGCCTTCTTCCTCATCAATCGATCATAGGAAATTCCCCATGACATCAGAGTCATAGTTGGAGGGAAAGTTGGGAAGCAGCAAGGAGCCTGAGTCATCTGCTTATGCAGAGAAGGGCTGAAAATAGAGCTGGAAAGGTGAGAGGAGGTGGAAGAGCAGCTCACCCACACATGTGTGGTTCCTTACCCTTACGTTAAACCAAAATGACTCCTTAGCAAGCCTGTTAGCTGTGAGAAAAATCCCAACAAACACAGCAGCTTCCACATCACATGCCAACAAGGCAAGGAGAGTTTTATCTTAGCCCATTTGACATATTTCAGATTTATAATATATCTTACAGTGTTTGTTAAATAAACCAGAGTCTGAAATCTGGGCTTAACTGATTTTTGCTAGGAAGTGTTTAACATTTGTGGTTGTGTGTGTGTGTGTGGTTACATGCGCATGCAGGTGTACATGCGTGTAAGGTCAACAGTGGGTGTCGTTCTTGGCAGCTAGCTACCTTGTATTTTGGGACAGGATCTATCACTAGCCTAGAGCTTACCCAGTAGGGTAGGCCAGCTATCTAACAAGAGACTTCCTGTCTTTGGCCATCCTCAACTCCAGTCTGTACCACTGGCCTGGATCACAACCACACACCAGCATGCCCCTGTTTTTATGTGGGTGCTTGGACCAGAACTCAGCTCCTCATGCTTGTGTAGAAAGCATTTTACTAACTGAGCCATCTTCCAGCCCCCCAGAAAGCCTGCCTTTCACTGTGAGCTTTTGATAAATTTCTTTGTCTTAATTTATTTTTCCCCTCGGTTGATTCATCAGTCTCTGCAAGGCCCCCAGATTTTTTTTTTTTTTTTTGGCTCTGTTGGTCTCCTTGTGGAACTCCTGTCCTCTCCAGGTCTTTCTATCACCCCTTTCTTCCATAAGATTCCCTGTATTCTACCCAAAGTTTGGCTATGAATCTCAGCATCTGCTTTGATACACTGCTGGGTAGAGTCTTTCAGAGGCCCCTTGTGGAAAGTTTCTGTCCTGTTCCCTATCTTCTATTCCCGATGTCTATCCTGTTTGCCTATCTGAGTGAGGATTGAGCCTCTTCTCTAGTGTCCTCCTTGTTGTTTAGCTTCTTTATGACTGTAGATTTTATTATGTTTATCCTATGTTATATTTCTAATATTCACCTATAAGTGAGTATATATCATGTGTGTCTTAAATGCTTCTGGAATACCTCACTCAGGATGATCTTTTGTAGATCCAGCCATTTGCTTGCAAATTTCATTATTTCCTTGTTTTTAAAGCATGGAGATGACATAGAATCCTGTTCAGATGTAGCCCAAAGGCCTGCTAGAGTTTCCTAGTAAGGACAGCAGGGGCTGTCTCTGACATGGACTCAGTGGCCAGCTCTTTGATCACCAACTCCTGGCAAGGTGGCCTAACTAGGCCACAGACAAAGAGGATGCAGCCAGCCCTGATGAAACCTGATAGACTAGGGTCAGATAGTAGGGGAGGAGGACCTCCCCCATCAGTGGACTAGAGGAGGAGCATGGGAGGAAAGAGAGAGGGAGGGTGGGACTGGGAAGTGATGAGGGAGGGGGCTACAGCCAGGATACAAAGTGAAATAAATTGTAATTAATAATAATAAAGAAAAAATTAAAAATTTCAGGAGAGATGGCTCAGTGGTTAAGAGCACTTTCTGCTCTTCCAGAGGACCTGAGTTTGGTTCTCAGCTCCCATAGCAGGCCTCTCATACCCACCCATGAGCCAGTTCCAGAGGATCCAACATCCTCATCCATCCTCTTCAGATATGTGTGAAGACACACACACACACACACGTCTTTAAAAAAAAAGTTCTTTGGGGCTGGAGAGCTAGCTTATCAGTTAAGAACATTTGCTGTTCTTGCAGAAGATCCGAGTTTAGTTCACAGCACCCAAACAGTGGCTCGCAAGTAGTATGTAATCCCATCAGTTCAAGAAGATACAATATCCTTGGTTCTCTTCCCTTTACATATCTCTTTGGCCTACTTTATCAGACTTCTTCTAAGTCAAATAAAAATATTCTCTATTCCTATCGATGTGAAGTTTGCATATATATCCACATACTGATCCTGATCTCTAAGCTCATTAATTCTAACCTAACTGCCTCCTTGTTGTCCTCTTCAAAAAGCTGACAGTCATCTCAAACTCAGTGGATCCAAACCTCAGTTTCTAGTCTTTCTTTGTAGTCTACTGGTATCTGCAAACACTGGATATATGTGGTACAAAAGTAGACACTCAGGCAGCACACACACATATATAAGAAATATTTATATATAATATATATAAACCATGAAGATAAAATTTTAAAACAAAACTTTCGTTCTTATATTTCTTAGTAAGGTGGGAAAGTTCACACTTTTTATAAGACTGGCTTCATGCAAACATTAATGAAACCATTCGATACCTAATAGGAATACAATAAAATGTGCCTCATTTGTGAAACTAGAGGCCAGGAAATGAAGCAAGAGGAGGCACCAGGAGTTAGCAATGTATTTTTCCCCCTGAGAAGTTACAGGAGTGACTTTATTTTTGTGAAATTACAACAAGTTGTGTATTTGCAATATACATGATTTCATATACACCTATTCCATAGGACAAAATGAGGTGTATTCCACTGATGATGATCTTCCTTTAAATGCTTCCATGAAATAGGAACTAGATGAGAAAAGTCCATGGAATACTGCACAATGTAGTGCTTTCTTTCAGCTGAATTGCCAGTCTGCCAGAGCTATTTATTGAATGGCTAGAACACAAGGAATTGCTTTAAACACTGCCTAACTATACAGCAGGAGGATGATTATAGAAACAACCAACCCATTCACAGAACAATTATTCTCCAAGTACCTACTGCATGGCAGACAGTCATCTAGACACTTGAGATTCTGTGAGTGAGCAATACAGACAGAACTCCTCACCCTGTGGACCCAATCCCTCGTGAGAGGAGACTGTCAATTAATAGCAGTCAACAAACAAATCACAAGGTATGTTCGAAGAGAATAAGGGCTACTCAAGAAAATTAAGCAGCTAACAGAGATGCAAGGTATTTGGTGAGGGGAAGATTGCAGTTTTGAATAGGATGTTTAGGTAGGTGTGACCTGGAAAGTGGTCCTTAGGCAAAGATGAGATGGAGAATAAATCAACCATGTGCATAGCCAGGGAAGAAGAAATGGGAAGGCAGGAGACAGCTTAAGGCAAATGGGCCAGTATAGTTGGTGTAAGTCAATACTGAGAGTGGAACTGATATGAGTCCAGACACTCAATAGAGGGGAAGACAGTTGTAGACTGTTACAGGATTTCATTTTTTTATTTTCAACTGGGACAGTTTTGTGGTCTGGATGTGAAATGTCCCCCCATGGACTCATATGTTTGGACACTTGCTCTCCAGTTGGTGGAGCTGTTTCAACAGTGATGGGACCTTTAGGAGCTGGAGCCTTGTTGAAGGAAGTGGGTCACTAGTGTGGGGCATTGAAGTTTTACAGTGTGGCCTCACTTCCTGTCCACTCTCTGCTTCCTGGCCGCTGAGGCACTGTGGCCACATGTTCCTGCTGCTATCCCTGCCATGCCAGGATACAGTGCAACTCTTCTTAAACTATAAACTGAAACAAATCCTCCTTTTTTTAAAGTAGCTTTTTGTCAGGCATTTGGGCAAAGCAATGAGAAAAATAACTAATATAGGCACCATGGCAGGAATCTGAGCAAAGGATAAGCATTCAAGGCATGTGGCAGAATTTTTGTAAACAGACTGCAGAAGACAGTTCAGATAAGAGGCTATTTTTATTCTTTTTCAAGATTTAAAATTTATTCTATGTTTATGGGTATTTTGCCTGAATGTATGTATGTATACCATGTTTGTGCCTGTTGCCCACACAGGCTAGAAAAGACCGTCAGATCCCTTGGCACTGTTGCTACAGATGGTTATGAGCCATCTTGTGGGTGCTGAGAATTTTAACCAGTTCCTTTGCAAGAGCAGCAAGTACCCTTAACTGGTGAACCATCTCTCCAACCCTAAAGAGGCCGTCTTTATAATCCATGTAAGAAAGGCAATGGCATAGAGCACACTGGTGCCAGGGAATGTACCAACAATAAAGTGAGGAAGTCTTTAAGATTGAGCCAGTGATATTTGTTGAAGGATCGCATATGAGCTATCTTAGGTTGGTGTTCTATAGCTGCACAGAGAACCATGAACAAGGCAGCTTTTACAAAGGAAAGCATTTAACAGGGGCTGACTTATAGTTCAGCGGTTTAGTTCATTATCAGCATTGTAGGAATCATGGCAGGATACAGGCAGACATGGTGCTGGAGTGGTAGCTGAGAATTCTACTTCAAGTTCTGCAGAGAGAGAGAGAGAATGAGGGAGAGAGAAGAAGAGAGGGGGAAAGAGGAGGGTGGAGTGCCACTGGGCCTGGCTTGGGCTTCTGAAACCTCAAAGTCAACCCCCAGTGACACATTTCTTCTAACAAGACCTACTTCAATCACGCCACACCTCCTAATAGTGCCACTCCCTGGTGACCAAGCTTTCAAATCTATGTGCCTATGGGGGCCATTCCTATTCAAATGACCACATAAGATTTGTAGAAAGAGAGGAAGAGTACATGATTTCCAGATTCTGATCCTGAACAGGTGAAGCCATCATTGACCAGATGAGGAAGACAAAAACTGAGGTTTGGATCCACCGAGTTTGAGATGTCTGTCAGCTTTTTGAAGAGGACAACAAGGAGGCAGTTAGGTTAGAATTAATGAGTTTAGAGATCAGGATCAGTATGTGAATACATTTGCAAACTTCACATCAGTAGGAACAGAGGTTATTTTTATTTTGCTTAGAAGAAGTCAGATAAAGTAGAACAAAGAAGAGAGTATGTAAAGGGAAGAGAACCAAGATTAAGGTCTATTGTACTTTAAGAAGAGGCCCTAGCCAAGTGAGATGGCACACGCCTTTAACCCCAGCATCCTGGAGGCAGGTGGATCTCTGACTTGGAGGCCATCCTGGTCTACAGAGTGAGTTCCGGGTCATCCAGGACTACACAGAAAGATCTTGTCTCAAACAATAAAATAAAATAACAACAGCAGAAAGAGTACCCAATGCATCACAAAGGCAGGTCAGCCAGTTCTGTCCTAGTGTATTCCAGGACAGTGACAAGAGCATTTGATTCAACACCATAATAACAATAACACCATAGTAATAATTTTCTCCCAGGAACATAAGTCCAAGGACATTTTTCCAGGTTCCATGCCAGGCCACAATTATGAGTAATTGTACAGTACCTGTCCTTTCCTAATTATTGCAAATTGTTGAGTGAATTGTTTTCAGGCTTCTGGGGGCAAGCCAAATCTCTTATCATTTGAGTCCTTAGTAGAGGTTCTTGGCACTTGAAATATACCTAACAGGCTTTCCTTCCTTCTGGATACTCAAAGAATACTGGGGCAAAATTCTTCGGGATAGCTTCCTTTTTGAGTTGGAACTGGAACCCAGCAATCTATCCATACTGTGCATGTCTCTTCTTCCTCATCAACTCCATCTGGATCAACTCTTTCTGGTTATTAAGGATTTATCTTTCTGTTTTCTATGGTCTCACACTTTGAGGAGCCCACTGCCTCTTTTAGGCATCATGGTGTAATGGAGGCTGGTCTCAAACTCAGGGTCTTCTTGTCTCATCTTGCCAAGTGCTGGAATTAAATGCATGAGCCACCATGCCTGATTCACTGCATTTTCCTAACGCCTCCACTTCAAGACCACCGTCTCATCCCAAACCACTCCACTCCATTTATCGTCTTTGCTTTGTGCCTCACTGTTCCTGTCACTCCATTATGTCTTTTTGTCAGGCTGTTTACTCTTTGCCTCTTCCACGGAAATGTAGTCTCCCTGAGGCAGGGAGTTCTCTTGTTCTTTCTCTGTTCCCAGTATATAGATGTGGAAAAAATACCTTGACCAAAACAGGCAGTCCAATGCATGCTGGACATGAATGAATTAGCATTCTCAGGTCTGGTAAAAGATACCATGTGATTAAGTCATTAAAGTAGATGAGGGTGAGAACAAGTGAAGAGCAAATAATGTTTGAATGCTAGGATGCCTGCACTCTGGTGGGCTGTTAAGCTGACCAGAGTACAGGTCCCAGAGTTCAAACTTCCCGGTCCCGCCAGGCTCTGAAGAGGAGGCACTTTGAACCTTGGGCAAGCATCACCTTCATGCTGGGTGATTTCTCTGGGTTTTCAGTGAGAGTCAGCTCCAGGTGAAAGTGCTGGTTTCACAGTAAATGTAGCTTCTCATGTGGGATTAATATTTTATTTCGTCCTAAAAATTGTACCCACCAATGCTCTCCTCACCACATAGCCCCTGAAGAGTGGGAGAAATTGTGTTTCTCACCTCAGTGGAAATAGGT
Source organism: Meriones unguiculatus (assembly GCF_030254825.1). NCBI lineage: Eukaryota > Metazoa > Chordata > Mammalia > Rodentia > Muridae > Meriones > Meriones unguiculatus. The sequence goes on along the minus strand of NC_083350.1, from coordinate 106,922,788 downwards.
CAGGAGTCCTTTAAAAAAACACTTAAAGGAAAGGACTTGTGAAAACGAGATTCTCAAAAGAGTCTCTATGTGAGGCCTTGAATTATTATTTTTTAAATCGAACTTTGACTTTGAAAATTTCCCCAAACACATCTCTTCTTCCCACCCTCCCCCACCCACTGCCAAATTAATATATTCAGACTGAAGCCTGCTAACACAGTAGCCCATTGTGTAGAGGTCAGGCTCAAGGGTGACCTGACCCTGTGAACACAAAAGTGCAAGAACCCACATGAGGTGCGCCTCAAAGGCAGAGATGTCAAGGGTGGCCGTAAACACACAGCAAAACCCCACAAAAGTAAGCAAGAAGGGAAGCCTTGAGAGTGTCCTATCTTGCTCCTCTTTAGGAGTTAAAAAGATTCTATTTCTGTCTCAAGCGTAGGCTTAGGCAAACTCAAGTCTTGCTCTTTGTGGCGGGCTGTGAGCAGGGTAAATGGAAACGGGAAATTCCTCCAACCCTGTCTTGGAGATGGGACAAAATCTCCCAGTGAGCAAACTGTGTTTCTCCCTTTCCCGAGTCAGTGTTAGCTCGCCCAGTCAAACTTTCTTTAGTCTTTTACTGATTCCACAACTTATTTTAATTTCTGACTTTCACTTCCTACTTCCTTTCCCACAGATGGTACTGGGTGAAACAGAGCCCTGTAAAAGTAAAGCTCAAAAGACTTTCTCTTCTTTTTTGGCTTTAAAATGTCTCATATGATTACAGAAGAGTCCCACCTTCTCTGCCCACACATATATTTTTCCTCTTCTTAGCATTAATAAGTCTAAACTTTCATTTAAAGAGGAAACCTAGGCTAAATAACTGCATCTCCTTTTTGCTCTTAGACGACTTTCTTTTTCATGGTAGGGTAGACTCTAGTGTATTGGATATGCACACGAACTCCCCGCTTTCTTCCACTGAGGAAAGCACTAGCACTGGGCAGAAATGTGTGGGGACACTTGAGGACTCTGAAATGTTGGTAACAAGCAGGGCATGGTGGCACATTCTTGAAATCCCATAACTGTGGAGACTAAGTCAGGGGCATGGCCAGTTTGAGTCTAATCTTGGTTACATACTGAGTTCTGGGCCAGTCTCGGATATGTAACAAGATTCTGCCTTAAAAATAATAAGAAGAATAGAAAGAATAAGTAAATAATAGCAGGAAGGTAGAAAAGAAAACCAAAATGATGAATTTAATACCTCTCCCATTTAGCATTCCCTGGAATGAACTGAACGGTACATGGAGCCAGAACTGAACACTGAGGAAAAAGCAGGGCTCAGGAGGTCCAGCTCCAGCCCAAAGTACATGAGAGTGAACTCCCAGTACTCAGAGTGGCCAGGGGGACCATTACATTGTTTCTTACCTTTAATTTACTTTGGTTTCCCAAGAAGTTCTACCCCGGTGGCTGCTGTAGGAGCCAAGGCTCTGCGAGAGGCCATCCTTGTCTGCTGGAGTGGCTGTGGGAGCAAAAGAATTCAGGATCCCGCTTCTTTTCTCACTTTGTGTTCTCGTACCAATTGGCATAAGATGTGGGGATAATTGCAGGAAATGCAAAACAAGACAAATCTAGCAAACCGCAGCTTCTCAACCAGGAGCCCAAAGAGAGGACCCCTGGGAAACCAGGAGGCGCCAAACAAATGAGACACCGGGAGTTTGGATCGCTGCTCCTGAAAATTGTTCATGAACTCACCCTTGATTTGATGTTAAATCACATGGACATCGATTGCTGAGCAGCAGGACCATGACCTGGACCCTGGACAGCCAGGATCATTGACTGTACATTGGCTAAAGATAGAACTGAATAGGGTTCAGCAGATTTTGAAACTTAGGTTGACATTGGAATCATAATCAGAGTTGGCTGGTTGAAATGTGTAAATTCAACATCAATTGCTTGTTAAAACAAAGCTGTCAATATATATTGCAGGATTTAAATAAGATCCTACAATTTCATAACATAAAATTGAAAAGGTCAGTCAGACTGGCAGAATGACTCAGTGGGAAAAAGTGCTCGCTGTGAAAGCCTGATGACCCGCGTGTGATTCCAGGAAGCCATGGTGGAAGGAGAAAACTGACTCATAAAAAGTGTCCTGTGACCTTCATACATGCATGCTCACATTCACGCACAGCATAACACACACACACACACACACACAACACACACTAATAATGATAATGGTGGTGGTGGTGATACTGATGATAATAATAATAAACAACTTTTAAAAAGATTGAAAATGTCCAGAATATAATTCTGAAAATTGCATCATGTAAAGTAGCAGCTGATCATGAGCCACTCGGGAAAACCAGCACTGGGTTACAGCACGCCATCACGCCTGGCTCCCTCACATGGACTCTGGGGATAGAGCAGGGGTCCTTCTGTTTGCACAGCGAATACTTTACCAACTAAGCTATCTCCCAGCCCAGGAAAAAACATTTCAAACACACTAATGAGAAAAAAATAACACATTAAACAAGACTTCTATAACCAATAAAAATAATCTCCAGGAGTCTGGTGCGGTAGCGCACACCTGTAATCCCAGCACTCGGGAGCCAGGGGCAGGTGGATTGGATCTCTGTGAGTTCAAGGCCAGCCTGTTCTACAGAATGAGTTCCAGGACAAGCAAGGCTACACAGAGAAACCCTGCTCAAAATCAAACAAACAAACAACAAACAAAAAACCAAAAAAACATTTTCGGTAATTAAGAAAAATAAGAACATTGTCACACAAAGAATAACTGAGAGAATCCATAGACAGGAGGCCTCCCCAGGAAATACAGCTGAGGAGAGTTCTTGAGACACTAGTGAAATAACACTGGGAAGAATTTCATAAGGAAGGAGACTGGACATGGCAGACACCTCAAAGAATCTTCCGTCTATAGTTTTGAATATGCTTGATGATTAACAGCAATAATTTAAGTTAGCGGGATTTTGACTGCATACAGATGTAATAAATGAGAACTACACAAAGCAAGACAAGAAAAGGAATCGAGGTGGTAGTGAGGTTTCTGTGTTCCTCTTCATCTGATAAAATACTGATTCTAAGTAAATCTGGAAAGTTTGTCTGTGTGTTGAAGTGTCTGCACTTCAGATGGAACAGTACTTTGAGCACATTTACAGCAATATTAGAAAAAAGTTTGAAATCAGTCGTCTAAAGGCCTAATTCAAGAAGCTACAGAAAGAAAATTAAAATAGGCTCAAAGAGGCCACTTGTGTCCCAGCCACCATCAGCCACAGTCACGGCCCGGCCTCGCTCCTCAACTTGGCAGAAATGCCCAGGCCTACAGAGACTGAGGGATGCATCGAGTCCCTGATTGCTGTTTTCCAATAGCAGAATTGGAAGGATGGGAACAGCTGCCAACTCTCCAAAACTGAGATTCTTGCCTTCATGAACACAGAGACGGCTGCTTTCACAAAGAATCAGAGGGAGCCTGGTGGAATTAATCCTGTGACTACATTGAGCAACACAGAATATCAGCCAATATAATCCACTATATATATTATCCATCTGAAAAATAGATTATAAACACAATTGCAAAGTGTACAACTTATGTGTGCACACAGTGTAGGCCTGTAATCTCAGCACTTGGAAGGCTGAGGCAGGAGGATCACAATTTCCAGGCCCATTTGCCATACATTGTGAGATTCTCTCTCAAGATAAAAGCAAATTGAGCAAACAAAAGTATATTTCACACACACCCATAATACCTTTACAAGAAAACAAGATAAAAACCTTCATGACTTGAGCTGGAGACTTGCGCTCCTTCAGCTCTCCAGCATCCACTGAAATGCAACCCCTTGTAACCTCAGCACTCCATGGAGGAAACAGTGGGTCCCTGGGCAAGGTGGCTAGCTAGACTAGATGAGTGCATGAGCTCTGGGTCTCAAGAGATATGCAGCCACAATCAATAATGTAAAGAGCAATCAAGGAAGACACTAAAAATCAACTTAAGGCCTCCACATGCATGCACATATTCAAATGAGCCTGCACACATGCAAACAGGCATGCGTATGACATATACAAAGGAGAAAATATTTAAAGAGTAAAAGCTTGAACCATTAAAGAAGAAATTTATAGGCTTCATCAAATAAAAAGCTTGCTAATCAAAAAACATTTTAGAGCATGAAAAGAAAGCTTGATATTAGGAGAAAATATTTACAAATCACATTTCAATGAAAGATTTCTATGAGCATGTGTGAAGATCCAGCAAGTTTGAACAGTGAGAAGCAATCAAATTATAAAGTGGACTAAAGAAGGGTATGTGTAAATGGAAAATAGCTCATGAAAGGTACACAATCTCACTAGCCCTTGAGGAAAGGTAAATTAAAATCAAGGCATCTGTAAGAGTGGTAAAAATAAAAAATACTAAAATATCAAATAGTTGGTAGTGATTCAATGGCTAAAACGCTAGTGCTTGGTTGGCGGGAAGGTAAAATATCAAGTATCAAAATATCACAGTTTTTAAGTAAAGTTAAACACTATCTATCACCACATCTACAAGCCCACTTCTACATATTTACCATAGAAAAACAAACGTTACCGAAAGTAGATCCCAAGTGAAACTGTTCATAAATGTTTATAACTGGTTCTATTCATAGTCACCTCAAAGAGGAAACGATGTAAATATAGATGTTCTCCAAGTGGGAAGGAGAAACAAACAGTGGAACATCTTTAACAATGGAATTCTTTTCAGCGCTGTGCAGAACCAGCTATTGAATCATGCAGAAACTTGGATGAATCTCAAAGTCGTTAGGCAGAGTGAAAGGAGCCAGGCTATGGGGTGGATTCCACTTAGAAGACGCCTCTCAAAGTCAGGACGGTACAGATGGGCAGCAGAACGAAGTGGGTTCCCCAATTAGGGTTCAGAGGGTTGACACAGAGGTGGCTTTGTGTTGCTTGTTTGGGGCTTTGGTTTTGAGGCATGGTCTTGCTGTATGCCTCAACTGGTGATACTCCAGCCTAAGTCTTTGGAGTGCTGGATTACAGGTGTGAACCCTCACACCCAGCCAGAAATGTTTATTGTCACGGTGTTGGTTGTAATGGGGACTCTACGAATTTATATACATACCAAAACTTACAGTGCCGAGCACAGAAAAGGTCATTTTTGCTGCTGTGTTTTTTAAAATCAGGCTAGGAAGACAATGGAGGAATGGTCAGGCCTTTGAAAAAGTGGACAAGTGTAACCTTGCAAAGTTTTCCTTCTTCATTTTTGGGAGGTGGGGGACTGCCTAGGTTTTTCAGACTTAGTAATCAACAAGTTTGCTCCTTCCCGTCTCCATCAAGGCAGCTCTGCAACCTGAGTCACTGGGTCCAGATCTGGAACAGATAGCATGGAGAGGACAGGCTATCAGAAAGTTAATGACTTGGCTGCTCACCACGGCTTAAAGGAACAAGGAGGATATTCAAACCTTAATGGAAGCATTCAGCTCAGGAGACGGGCGGTGGGGGGGGGGGGCGCACTTTACTTTTAATCAGCTTTCCCTGAGCTCTGTTCCAAGCATTTGTTGGGTCAACAAATGACCAACCTCAACTTCATAAGCTCACAGCAAAGAGAAACCATTATGTTCCTACGTTCTTTGGAAAAGAGCTCTCTGTACAACAGAACTATGCTACCCAGGGCAAAGCAAAACTTCAGGTTTGTTGATTTTTTTTTTTTTCCCTGAACTGGAGGCTCTCTAAGGATTTATCTGCCTTGTGCACCATTGTTTTCAGCATCCAGGATGTAATGTTTTTGTATTCAGTTAGGACTTCTGAGATTACAGTTGGCTATTAAAACTGTTTTTAACTGGTTAACATTGTTTTGTAGGCTCCCTGCTTGTAAACTGGTTTAGCAGTCACAGTAAAAACAGAGGAAGATGTAAAGAAAAAAAAAAGATGTTGGTGAAGTGGTCTTAGATGTTAGAACACCGTACTTCAGAGCAGAAATGGGAAGCATGGGCAGAACCAAGCTTAATTCCTCTGTCCAGAGGAGAAGCTCAGTGAGTGGAAGAGCCAGTGACTGACTGCCTGTGCCACAGGGAGGAGAAGAAAGAATCTTTTGAAAGTACGGCGTGATCTAGGACTTGCTTCAGCTTGGCTAGGTCCACAAATACATCAGAGCATGATGGGAGAGGGGAAAAGAAAATCCCTGCAAACCTCCAAGCCAGCCAGCCTGGTGCACACTGTGACAAAACAAGGGACCCCTGTTTCAGACAAAGTGGAAATCAAGGGCCAATACCCATGTTCGCCACCTGACCTGCACATTTGTACCATGGAACTAGTATAGCTGCGCATACACATGAAAACATGGCACTCATGCAAAGATTAAAACAAACACTGGGGCCAGGGAAAGGCAGTTCCCTACGGAAGGGTCGTAAGGGCCAGAAGTTGACATTTTCAGGACAGAATCTTGTAGATTTTAAGGTCTGGCCAGCTAGTACTTTGGTGACACACTTCTTAGTCATTTATATTGCACAGCAGGTGGAGGGGTGGGTGAGGGCCGTGGCTCTCTTTAAACTGGAAGGACTCATCCATAAGGAATGAGTGTGACAGAGCTTTTGTTGTTGGCCTTGGCAGAGAAATCTGACCTCCTCTTTGGAAGGACTCTTGCTATCCTGGCCTTTGGGGAACCCTGTTCTGCACGTGTCTTTTGGAAAGACAAGAGTCTGTTGGCCAAGAGCATAGGTCTAGGATGTGGATGTGCCAGGCCAAGTATGGCCACTTGCTTTGTGATTTTAAACCTATAAGCATTCCCTTCGAATGTCTGCTGTATTAGTGATAAAGCCAGGATTAGTTCTCTTGGGTTATTTAACTCAAAATCCCAATTTTGTTACTTTGTCGCTTAAAGTCAGGCACAGCTTCCCATTGCTCAGACTAAACATCCCAGGCCCTTACATCAAGGGACAACATCCTACACTTTCCTCATTCCCTAGCCCCTCTCCTTCGTCCTGGCTCTGCTGCAGACACACTGGCTTCTGGCTTGTTCTCCATACACTGATGCCAGCCATGCCCCAAGCACAGTCTCTCTGTGCTCGCTGGCTGTGCCTTCCTTCCAGAAAAATCTCCCCTCTGAAGAGTTAAGAGGCACTCTGCAGTCTTCCATGCCTGAGTTGGAACACCCTGGCTCTGTCCCCTGCGGCCCAGCTTAACCTGTAACCGCTCCCCCACTTTCTGTGCTAGATCTCCTTTACCCTGCTCCACTTTTCCACAAGGCCTATCTCCACCAGCACAGCACATAATTAATTATTGATCTTGTTTATTGTCTATCTCCAGTAGTTGAACACAAGTCCTAGAGAACTGGAGATTTTTTTTTTTTTTTTTTTTTTTCTTCATTGGCTTATCTTCAGCACTGGGAAGGAGTAGGTGTAAGAGAAAGTTTGATAACTGTGTGGATAAATGAGAAACCACCGGCTCCTTATGGGTTGTTTTATATATATATTTGTTTTTGTTCGTTTGTTTGTTTGTTGAGACAGGGTTTCTCTGTGTAGCCTTAACTGTCCTGGATCTGCTTTGTATAGAAGGCTGGCCTCAAACTCAGAGCTCCGCCTGCCTCTGTTTCCCTGAGAGCTGGGATTACAGGTGTGTGCCACCCCACCCGGCTTGTAACCATTACCTCAGTTAAAGTCCTCTCCCTCGTCGATTTTGTTCATGTGTCCGTCCCCTGAGTCATCATTTATATGCACGTGCCTCACAAAGAACTAGAGGACAGTGGGCTAAGTCATCACCAGCTTACTCGCCAAGAATCCAGGTGGCAAAAAAACACAAACAAAAATGTTCTGTGGTGTCACTGTACACCAGCAAGGGTGTAAAGCAGTTGATGTAGACAGTGCTATTCTGGGTTAGGATGGTCAGGGAGGTGAGCCTGGGGAAGTGGCATTTGAAGTGTGGGTTAGGGGGCTGAACACAGAGCTGTGATGAAAGATGTTTTCGGCAAGAGAGCAGAGAGCAGCCCAGGCAAGGGTCCAGCTGCAGCAGGATGATTGGCACATTGCCTCACTCACCCAGCCAAACATCTGATGGCATTATCTGCTATGGTCACACCTATCCCTCATAGGCCCAGCCCTGCAGGAGAAACTCCCCCTCCAAGGCTGGCCGTGGTGCTGTAGGGCTGCTGTCTCACCCTTCTGATGCATTCTCAGCACTGTTCTTTTTTTAATTAAATTTTTTACTTTTTTTTACATTAATTACATTTTATTCACTTTGTATCCCAGCTGTAACCCCTTCCTCATTCCCTCCCAATCCTGCCCTCCCTCCCTCATCTCTTCCCATGACCCTCTCCAAGTCACGGGAAGGTCCTGATAGGGGAGGTCCTCCTCCCCTTCCACCTGACCCTACCTTATCAGGTCTCATCAGGACTGGCTGTAATGTCTTCCTCTGTGGCCTGACAAGGCTGCTTCTCCCTCAGGGAGTGGGGGGTCAAAGAGCCAGCCACTGAGAAAATAAGTAACAGGCAGGAGGCTACTGGGGAGGGCCTCTGAAAGACTCTACCTGTTTATCCTATCTTATAGGTCTAATGTCCACTTATAAGTGACATACCATGTGTGTCTTTCTGTTTCTGGCATACCTCACTGAGGATGATCTTTTCTAGATCCCACCATTTGCCTGCAGATTTCATGATTTCCTTGATTTTAATTTCTGAGTAGTATTCCATTGCATAGGACAGGAGCTCCACAAGGAGAACAGCAGAACCAAAATACCTGGGCACAGGGGTCTTTTCTGAACTGATACTCCAACCAAGGACCAAGGCCCATTCATGGATATAACCAAGAAGCCCATGGCAGCTCAGTCTCCAAGTGTGCTCCCTAGTAATGGGAACTGTCTCTGACAAGAACTCAGTGGCTAGCTCTTTGATCACCTACCCCTGAGGGGGGAGCAGCCTTACCAGGCCACAGAGGAGGACAATGCAGCCAGTCCTGATGAGACCTGATAAGCTAGGGTCAGGTGGAAGGGAAGGAGGACCTCCCTTATCAGTGAACTTGGAGAGGGGCATGGGAGGAGGTGAGGGAGGGAGGGTGGGATTGGGAAGGAATGAGGGAGAGGGCTACAGCTGGGATACAAAGTGAATAAACTGTAATTAATATAAAAAATAAAAATTTAATTTATAAAAGCCTCCATGGGTTGCCTTGGGTCTGCCATACATTCTGCGCTAGTTCGTTCTTGTCCACTTAACACAAAACAAGAGTCAGTTGGAAGAGAGAACCTTGAGTGAGGAATTGCCAGCCACTGAGAAAATAAGTAACAGGCAGGAGGCTACTGGGGAGGGCCTCACTTAGATTGGCCTGTGGGCATATCTGTGGGGCATTTTCTTCATTAATGATTGACCTGGGAGGACTCACTACCCTGAAGGCAGTGTCAGGTCCTGAGTTGTAAAAGGAAACAAACTGAGCAAGCCACAGAGAACAAGTCAGTAAGCAGCACTCCTCCATGGCTTAGCATCAGCTCCTGCCTCCAGGTTCCTGCTAGAGTCCCTGTTTTGACTTCCTTTAGAGATGGACTACTACCTACAAGTATAAGATGGAATGAACCCTTTCCTTCCCAAGCTGCTTTTGGCCTGTGGCCAGTAACAGAGAGGCAAACTAGACCACCTTCCTGCCTAGGATGAACTACACTCGCAGTGAGCAAATACATCTGTTCTTAAGCTGTTTTTGTCAGGTATTTTTGTCATAGCGACAAGAAAGGAACAGAAACGCTAACATTATTCCCGTACAAGATACACTCCAATGTGAAAATGAGCTGTGCTCAAAAATAGATGGATTTAAAAATAGGAAACATCCATACCCACCAAGCCTCTTTATTTTTTGCCCCAAAGATGAATTTTCTTCCTCAAGACTAAAGCTCTGTTGGAGAAGGGTCTTGTGTTTTCAAATGCTGATTTCAGTGTCATGCCACAGGCATTGTTTTGTACATTGAACCATCTCCTGTACCCATGTGATGTAAGGAATGCTCCCCAATAGTCCCTGATTGGTTAATAAGGTTGCTGACAGCCTGGGCTGGGAAGAAGTAAGGTAGGCAGAGCTAAGGTTCCCAGGTTTAGTGTCTCAGGAAGACCACGAGGAGAGGAGAGGAGAAGGAAGAGGACTGAGGCATAGAGGAGCGAGGAGGTCACCATGGGATAACCAGGAGCATGTGGCCAAGAGCAGCTTGCTCTGAGGACTGGCCTGATGGAAGAGAAGAAGCCCAAATGGAACACGTACAAGTATTTGGGATTTTGGATGGGAAGCAGACAAGATAGTTTAGAGGGATGATATCTGCCCAGCTCTCGTGCTTTAAGGCTTATTATAAATCTAACAAGTTTCTGTGTCTTTTATTTGGAAAATAACTGGTTTATTATAACTGCTGCAGTAATAATTTCCTATATTAATTAACACATACAGAATAATCAATTCATTATACAAAGTCCTTTTCTAGCCCCCACCCCAAGATAGGTTTCTCTGTGTAGCCTTGGCTGTCCTGAAACTTATTCTGTACACCAGGCTGGCCTCAAACTCAAGAGACCCACCTGCCTCTGCCAAGTGCTGGGATTAAAGACATGTGCCACTGCCACCCAGCCCATTTCTACTTTTTATTTTTTCCTAGTTAACTTTTTCCCAGTGATTTTTCTTTGTTTTTAGTATTGTTTCCTTTACATTTTTGACTAATTCACGTTGCTTGTACATCTTAATGCAATGTGATATTTCAGCACATGCAATCATCATACATTGCTCAAACTCAGTTCCCATGCTAACCTCCAGCAATTATATATATATATATATTTTAACTTCCACACATGAGAAAAATATATAATACTCACTTTTAGGTGTCTGGCTTATTGTACTTAACATAATCTGCAGTTTTGTGTACATTGTGTGACTGTGGGATCAATCTTTATTACTGAACATTATTTAATTGTATGTATATTTCTGTGTTTATTTATTCATTGATTGTTACCTAGTCTAGTTCTATACCTTAGCTGTTGTGCCATAATACACTTAGGTGTGCCATATCTCTAGTTTGCTTATTTTATTTCTTTGGATATATGCAGAAGTGGGATAGCTGGCTCCTGTGACAGATACACTTTCAACTTCCATATTGTTCTCTATAATGGTTATACTAATTTACGTTCTCATCAACAGTTGAATTTCTTTTCCCCCACATCTTCATCATTTCTTTTTTCTTTTATTTTTACAGCAGTCTAAGTTCTCACTAGTATTTTCCATTGCATCTTCATCAGATTAAAACATTTTTAAAAGTTTCATCCTGAAAAATCATCTACTTGTTTACATTCTTTCTCTATTTTATTATCTATTTCTCTCTCTCTCCTCTACATCTCTCTCTCTCTCTCTCTCTCTCTCTCTCTCTCTCTCTCTCTCTCTTGAGACAGGGGCCACTATATAGCCCTGACTGTCCTGGCACTCATTTTGTAGATGAGAGTGGCCTAGAACTCCGGTGCCTGCCTTCCTCTGCCTCCTGGAATTACAAGCACACGCCACCACCGTCCAGATCTCTATTTCATTTTTGTCTTTTCCTACTCATTCTCTCTTTGCATCTAGCATTTATGGTAAGACTTATAAAGGTTATCACAGAGATAACAGATATTTCAGCCCCAGTTATATTATAAAGCTCAATTTGTCTACAGTGTAATTATTTCAGGTATGCTGTGGTTGGTTCTGCCTAACGAATCCCTGCTTTGGGGATCTAATCATCCCCTACATCATTCCATGGAAATATGGCTCAGGTTGTATGGTTCAGGATCACTGATGGCTCAATTCATTCCTCCAGGAGTGGGCACAAGATCTAGGACTGGGCAGAATTCTACATCAGGATTGGTTGAAGCAATAATGGGTACATCACACAAGCCAGTCAAAATAGGTACTCCACTGTCTTCTGCGTATTGTCTCAAAATCTGTACTCTTCCTGTCAGGTTTTTCTTGCACTTCTCACAACTTCCTTGTTTACTTTCTGGATGAAGGCATGGATTCCTCATTCTATCCCTTGATCACGGATATTATTATGTAGGCATAAAGACACGTAAAGCATGTCTCAAGCATATAAGCTGTATATTACCCGTTTGCTTTTATGTTTCTCTCACTTGAAAGAAAGAGTGTCAGCACAGCCTTGTAGTTTCCCAAGTGTCCATGTGCATCACTTTCCATGAGCTGCTCTTGCCCGTGACAGAGTCAAGGACTAAGCACAGTTATTTTTGAAGTATATATATATATATATGCTCAGTGAATGTTCTCAACATTCCTACTACTTCGACCCTTTAATGCAGTTTCTTGTGGCATGGTGATCCCCAGCAATGAAATTATTTTGTTGCTACCTCATAACTGTAATTTTACTACTGTTATGAATCATAATGTAACTATATGATGTACGACCACCAAAGGGGTGGTGACCTGCACGTTAAAAACTGCTGATCTAGAAGATTAAGAGACTAATGATAGTAAAAAAAGAGTGAGAAAGAGGAGGGTAGGAATGTATTAGAGGAAAATATGGTCCAAGTAGCTTATATGTTTATGTGAAAATGTCTTTATCATATCCAGGGCTGTGTACAGTGAATATATACCAATATAAACATTATATAAAACTTATTTGCTGAGTCAAGTGTCACCTCATTTTGTCTAGTGGTGTACTGAGATCAGAAAGTGAGGTTAAGAGTGGAGTGGGCGTGGCTGGCTGTAGTTGAAGACTCATCTGGGCGGGGCTATCCAACAGGATGCCTGTGGGTTCAGTTTAGTCATCAATTCTAAAGCAGCTTTCAGCTCTCTCCCCTGAACTTTCTGTTTTCTATGCCACCATCCCCTCTGCAGCCAGAGTGATATCCTCTCATCAGATCTTTAATCCTCCTGATTTCCAGCCCGTGTGCTTCCTTCATCAAGGTCCTTGTTCTGCCTCTTGCTCCATCCCTGGCCCAGCCACAACAGCCTTCTTTTCATTCTGGAAAATCCAGTCCTTGCCTAACCGAAGGCCTTTTCCTGGAGCATCCTTCCCCTTTTGTCTTTCTCTGGGGCCTTGCCTGAACCCTCTTTACCTCTTCTCCTTTTAGATCTGGTCCTTGCAGTTCATTCTTGCCCTGCACTTTCATTTTTCTAGCACCTATCAGTGCGTCAAGGGGATTGACAGTAGGTCCTCCATAGAAAGCCTTAGGCTGTTGATTAAGGTAAATTCAAAAGTGTCTCACAAGGGGGAAGTCAGGAATTGGTATTTGTAAGGTTTTGAAGGCTAGATTCAGATTATAGTTTAAAGGCAAGTTGATAAAATTTAGAAATGTCAGACAGATGGAGGTGAGAATTCTGAAGCAAATTTTGATAAGTGAAAAGCTGTTTGATAAGGGAGTTACATGGGCTCCCTGTCCTTAGGAACTGGCTGTTCGAGAAGGTAGATTGATTTAGAGGAAGTTTTTCAAGCAAACAATAAGGGTGTTGATAGCCTTGCCTCCCTGAGCAAGAATTACTGGAACAAATAGTGAAGTCATGTTGATGTAGGCGGCCTTGGTTCTTACCTTGAGCTGAGGTATGTGGCTGTAGGCAGTCTCAGTTCTCACGACCCACCTGTATTTGTGTCACCCCCTTACCCAGAGTTGTGGCAATTGCAGCTTTAGATGTATCGTCTGTCTGTCCCTTGTACTCCATGGGGTCTGGAGGAAGAGCTCCCTGCCTTTGTTTGTCACTGTTTCACTTGCAGAAATACCTGGTAAATAAAAGGTGACCAATGAATACTTGCTGTATGATTGAGGCGTCGGGCAGTCGTCTGGGTGGACAGGTAGGGAGTGCATGGGTGAGGGCAGGAATCAGAGCTCATTTCAGCTTCAGCTTTTGAGTGAGAGCAGCTTTGGGAAATTCGAGGTGAGCTTTGGAGAAAACAAGCAATCCCACTGCAGAGAGACTGAGTCTCAACAGAATTCAGTAGAAACAAAAATGAAAACTCTATAGGTTTCATTTGTTCAAAAAATGGCTTCCAAAACTCAAAGCAATGTGAGGCTTCTTATTGGCTCACAGGCAGCTTATTTTGCTCTGACATGGTCATACCTGCCTGTCTCTGTAGAGAAAAGCCTGTCCAGGCTTTCTAACTCTTCATATCAGGGCACCAGTGTCTTTGCTTCAGAGCCCCAATCTTACAATCTCATTTAACCTTAACTGCCTCCTTACAAGCTCTATCCTTAAAGAAGCCACATTGCACATAAGAATTTCAACACACACATTTGAGAAAAAAAATGCAGTTCATAATCCATTGTTTCAGAGAAGGTTTTCAGAGAAAATTCTGCCTCTGTCTGTCTGGGGTAAAACTAAATGCAATGAATGGCAGACACAGTCCTGAATGCATCCAGAGAATCTTCTGTGTGCTAACCGACTTCTAAGGGCTCAATTAACTCATTAAATCTCATGGTGCCTCTCCAGGTAAGTGCTTTAATCGTCTCCGTTTGCAGATAAGAGACATAAACACAGAATAAAAACTGCTTGTAACTACATGAGCTAGGATGGGCTACACCAGCATAACTTTTCTATACTAGGAAGTTTTACGTTAAGAAGACAAAGCTGTGAAATGTTTGTTTTTGAAAAATTCCTAAAAATTTCTCTGTCTTCAGAACACATTGTTCAACTGCGTACCAGATTGCTCATCAAAAGGATGCTCATCACTCATCCAGAGTCACTTCAAGAGATCTTGGCTGAACGTGTCCTCTCCCAATCATATGTCACTAAATTGGGACAGTCAAAATCAGATCCCTGTGTTGAAATTTTCAGCTGAACACAAGCTTCCTAAATCCAACAAGTACCTACCTCTGAAGTTCTCTGAAGATACAACTAAGATTCTATCAAGGAGTGCTTCCTGACTCCATGAGCAGAGGGGAGTGCATCAACCCCAAAATTCAGGAACATTAAAGCACTGATCTTTATCTGTTAGATGGCTCATCACAATGCTGAAATGAATTCAATATGCGCCTAAACCAATGACAGAAGAAAGATACTTAAGTGAGCATTGTCGAAAACATCACCCAGTCTGGGTCAGTTGGGTGACGTTTAGAACAAGGAAGGTCCAAGGTCTTACTGAAGTATTGTATTTGGTTCACAAATAGGTTTACATTCTGGCTTCATCTTTGCTAGTGATTTGAACTTGGGAAAGTAGCTTCCTTACTCCTCAGGTAAATGAGCATAATATTAGTGCTGATGTTATAGAATTAATTTGAGGACCAAGTGGAACTGTGAATGCAAGGTTTGCCAAAAGGTAATTGGTGGTATTAATTGTCATTATCCTCATTTTCTGCAAAGTTTTAGGGCTTGGATAGACAGAAGATGTGATCATTGCTATATTTCATGACAACTGGAGATTAAAAGATGAAAACTGCATTGCAACAAGAGAATTTAACACTGGATTTCCTGCACCAGTTTCATACCCTCTCACCTCCATGCTAAAACTAGTTACCTTGGCCACTGAGGAAAACATTCTGTACTTAGATGCCAAATGCCCCACTTGACACTGTGTTCAGGAAGGCTAGGCAGGGGCAGAGAACTTTCACAGAAGCTTGACCTTAGAAGGTCTGGAATTGGGAAGCCTGAGAGAGAGAGATGAGATCTGTCAACGAAACGCTGTGCGTTGGTGTGGGATGTGTAGGAGGCTGCACTCTTGTTCGCTAGATGCTATCACGGGTGATGTAGGAGAAATGATCTCACCTAGCCCAAGGTCATTCCCTTCCAGATGTGCTCATCCCACCAGCAAGCAAACCCTGCACCGAAGCCAGCAGGGGCGTGGTGCAAGGTTCTGCAGGGTCCTGCATGCCATGCCAGTTTGATGTCTGATCTCGAAAGATGGAGACTGTTGGGGACAGCGGGGAGGACATTCTTCTCGAGTTTCTCTGCCTTCAAACTGAGGTCCCCTCTGTGCTTCCAGGCCCCCTGCCTTATATGTATCATCTTATTTAATACTTCTCAGCAATCTCCCAGGCCTTATTATCACCTTACTAAATTCTTATATGATTTCTTTGTATTTTATTATTAAGTATAACTTTGGGGAAAAAAATTTAAAAAGTGATTTCTGCACAGACGAGAGAAGTGGTGTAGTATTTGGCTGACTGTGTGAGCAGAGAAGTGGGTAGAGAATCCAAGATAACAACTTCAAGGTCATGAGCGCAAGGGTGGGAAGAAGCAGACTGAACAAAAAGAATGGTGATTGCCTTGATTTGAATACCATGGACTTAATTAACAACTACATATCCAGGGGGGTGGGTCGATTAACACAAACATCCCGAAGAAGCTTTGGAGTTTATGAGGCTAAAAAGGCCAGACTTTTGTCTACTTGTGATATTTCCTTTGAGAAGTGGAACAGATCTTCTGCAAAAGAATTATTATACTAACATTAAAAAAATAATACAATATTGTGTGTCTTTCTTACATTCACTGTCAATTTTTATTCTTTGTGGCTTTACTTTTACGTTAAAAGCATCTCTGTCCACTCATTGCAATCCCCTGGGTTCTAATAAATGCATTGTATCTTAAGATACAAGGGTGATTCATTTCTCTGTTATTTAATACCAACCAACACTTTCTCAGGAATAGTCAAAATACAAATAAAAGTTCTTCAAAAGTAACCCCAAGGCAAGAGATGACTGTTCCAGTGTGTGAGCTAAGGATCAGCCCTTTCGTAAAAATGTTCCAACTTGCTGAACAGTATGTATTTCCAAGTTAGAACCTTACAGGGCCTGTTAAGCAATCTTTGAGGAAAAAAACAAAGAACACCACCCTAGAAAATATGAGATCTGCAAAATTTTTCTGCCACAAAAACTTCACAAACATTCCTCAGCATTCTTTATGGATATTAGCTTCGTGAGGGTCTCCATAAGGATACAGAGGTAAAGGAACATGGAGCTGAGCAAAACTTAGAGCACTTAGGTTGGAAGTATGCTTAAGGTTCAAGGTGTACAACGATATTCACACAGGGGGAGCAGGAGACTGGCCTACTGAGGGCCCTGGGGGAGAGGATGGGATTAAACTTGGTCTTAGATGATTAAGTGGGGCTGGGGGCAAGGACTGATCCTTAGAAAAAGTAGAATGGTTTACGACCAGCCTTTACTGACTGATGTGAAAGGAAGGCAATGGGGTCTCATGACAGTGTGAAGCTATAAACATACCAGAATTGTTTCTAAATGGAACCATTAAAATCTAGGCAAAGGAGTAAATTTCCTTTGCATATTATTAAAGGAATGAAACCAGATATGTTACTCAGTGTTCTGAAAACATTTTCCACCACTCTTCCTGGCAGGCAGGTTGGTAGTGGCTGCGTTGTCGAAGGTCTTCACCCTTTGATCTAGCCAGGGCGGCAAGTTCAGAAGATGAAGATCATTTTCTGGGCTCCTTCCTAGTCTCACCTTGGGCTGCTGCAGCTGGTAAAGGAATTGCAAAGTTTCTCTCCGGCTTGTGCTTTGGTAAGTTGACTTGCTGCCCTTCTGGTAGGGCACAGGACGGTTATACCCTAAGTTTCCCCACATCCTGCCACATGTCGGTAAGAAGTTCTTCATTAACCATTCCTCAGGTTATACTGGAGGTGGCGATCTATCAGCCTCGGTTCAGAGAAGCACTGACCATCACACCCCACTTCAGTCATGGAGGTGGCACCTATAAATTTGGGGTCCCACACTCCAGGGGAAATGACATGGAAGGAAGTGTGGTTTAAGCTACTCAGATATTCAGTTTTGAAACTCTGCATCCCAAACATTTCCATGCATTGTGGAAAAGAGGCAGGAAAAAAAAAAAAAGTAAGAGCTGGAAGACAGGTTGACACCTTGCAGAATAATGTCTTCCAGGACATATGGCATTTCTGAACTCATAGCAGCTGGGATCATCTGCACAGGCTTCACCCATCAATATCCAGTCACAGGAAGGGGAATGACTCACGAGGTCCTGGCCCTTCCTGAAGGCAGTTAATGCTTGCGAACAGAGGGAGAAACATTTTCCTTAGGGTATCCAGTGCTAAGTCTTTCATGGTCTTGTGAGCTACTCTAGTGAAATTTATTTGGATCTACACAGAGCAACAGAGACAAACACACACACACACACACACACACGCACACACATAGGGGATGGACTAGTTGGGAAGAGGTTATAGGATGAATGTGTTCAAAATACACTATGTATATGTATGAAATGTTATAATGAGACCCATTATAAATAGTTAATACAGAATATGTAATTATATATTGATACACATTACAATTAGCACACATATTAACACATAAGGTATAATTAATACACGATACTAAAAAATATTAAAAAAGAAACTCTCTGTGGTCTGGATTACAGCTCATTGCTGTAATCCCTGCAGTCAGGAGGATGAAGGATGAGGATTGTCAAGAGTCCCAGGTCAAGGTGAGTGAAAGAATGAGACCCTGCCTCCAACAACGATGCAACAAAAACCAAGGAAGGAAAAAAAGAAGAGGAGAAGAACTCAGAAATTGGATTCATTTTCACTCTTTTAGTGGGCTGAGCAGTAGAGGAAGTTAGCCTGAGAAATTCTAGCATTGAATCTGTCTAAGTTTAGGACATTTTCAGTTTTTTGATCCGGGCAGCCCTTCCAGAGCACCCGGTAAATTCTTCCTGGGTTCACTTACCAGCCAGTCACTGTTTTCTCACAATGAACAACATACACACACACATCGCACACAGTTTTTCTAACCATGTTTGGTTATTCTGTTCCTTGCAGCCAGAGTTTTAGTGAGGACAAGATCTACTGCACATGAACTTGGTGGCCATCCTGAGTCCCCAGAGTTCAGACCTCCCGTGACCTCCCCCACTCACTCCTGTCAACTCTTCTAAGAAGTTTTCTTATGACTCATACCTTCTTGGCATAAAACTATCTTCCAGTAAATCTCTTTAAGTCTCTCCCAATTTTTCCTGGGTATCCCCAAATGGGTGTTCATAGTCTCTCATAAACTAATGTCGGCCTAGACCTGTTCTTTTTGTTCGCTGATGGCTTGACCTGTAAATGACACTGCAAATCATAAAAAAATGATAAAATCTACATTCAAATCTCTACTGCCTGGAGATGCTTCAAAGTGTTTTGGTTCTTGGGGTGTTCAAATACCCCTAATGTTGACGGAGATGGGGGGTGTATTTCATTGTCTCATTTTGTGCCGAGGAGCTACTTAGCAATTTTTCCATATGATTAACGTTTCTATAATGCTTCCTGGTGAGAGTTCTGTGTTACCAGAAGAGCTTCTCAGACATGCTCCATAGTTCATTAATGTGCCACTAACACTGCAGCAGCACCTTGGGTCTTGGGGCAGTCTGATGGACACTGGGAGCATGGAATCCTGTCACATGTTTACAAGCCGTCTTATTTTGTCAATTCTAGCATATGTAAATCCTGCACAGGCCATCATGATATGTAAGGACAGAATCCTGGGAGAGAGCTCAGCGGTCTAGCCGTACACAGAGTTCTCTCTCTGCTGCCGAAAGAACACAAATCACAGTGGACACTGTGACATTACTCGCATAATCGTCCTTTCCTGTTTCTTGTTCTTTTTTCTTCAGTAGAAAATAAAACCTGAATGCAAATGAACAGAGGGGCTGTGTGTGTGTGTGTGTGTGTGTGTGTGAAGTAGAAAATGATTTCTGAGTGTTGTTTATTAGTTCCTCCAAATACCCCCAAACACACATACATGCATGTGTGTGTTCGTATGCATGTATCTACACATACACACACACACACCAAGCCACACTGCTATTAGTAAATAAGTTCTACGCGCACAGACAGAGACTAAATGCTCAGAAAGTGTGATGAATGGTGGAAATTATTTGATTGTTTCTGGCTTATTCAAAATTCTAATTTCAGTTTCCCTCCAGCACTAGGAAATGAATATACAAGCATAATGTGACTCAAAAATTAAGAGTTTAGACTCCAAAAGGAATCCGAAAAATTATGAAAAAAACATACAGGATAAGCAGGGGTACAATGCAATAGGAAGCAAAGATGAAGTTGGAAGGTGATCTACGCGGTGTATCCGGTGAGCTGCAGGCCTAGCTGGGAAATTCTTACTGTCCTTTAAATGATGCCTTCATATAGTACACAGTGTACAAAAGATAGGCAACATTTTCACCCTGAGTCAAGTAGCGATTCCTAGTAGTTGGACTTAAGGAAGGTATTTTGTTCTCGTGAGCTTGTGAAGGGTGAGGAATTTTATGTAAGATGGGGGTGACAGGCCATAGACATGCTTAACATGCCAGTGCTGTCTTTGAACTAGTCCTTAGTACCCTCTGGCTAGACACAAAGAAAAACAGTCGACTAGGACTCTCATTACTGTGTAATAGATGCTCGATATTTCTTCAATTCGAGGCTACCTGGTATAAGCCAACATTGGCATGACGCTAAAGCTTGAAGTAGAAGTGAATTCTCTTCTACTACGTCCTCATGGAGATGTGCAAGAGAATGTGCCTGCATCTCCCCCAGACTTTCTGAGTGCCTGGATGTTACATTAAAAATGGAAAAGAACCAGGAGGAACTAACCTGGGAATTCTGGGGCTGTTGTCTGCGTGAGCCATCCCAGCAGAAGCATGAAGCAGTGTCTTACCATTAATGCTGTCTGATAATTCTGAGCATTGACTGGGCTCCTTCAGGCGGGTCACACTGAGAGCCCGGGGTTATCTCAAAGGCTGATGGAGGCTGATGCTGGCCATCAGGCGGCTATCAGCTGGACCTGAGGCCAACATACTTTGACAGGCTCTTCTGTGTACATCCCACTGTCTAAACAACATTCTGTTCTGAGGACAAGGGCTGCAAGAGGTTGACACTGGAAAGAAGCAGGGTGTGTGTGTGTGCGTGTGTGCGTGTGCTTGTGTTAGAGAGAGAGGGAGCACACGCGCACACACACACACACACACACACACACACACACACACACACACACAGGTAGAGGCTGAATTGCTCTTTTATTTTTAAATATACCCATACTTAATTTTGGTGTATTTTTTTCAAAGCACAAAGTTTTCTACCTTACCATGCTCTTGCTATCACCGTTTCTCCTTATGGTACCTGTTTGCCGTATTCCAGGACTCCAGACTTCACCGGCATCTTACTGATTTTTTTCTATGACATGTTGCTCTAAGCACACCTCACCCGGCATGCATAACATGACTGTGCCATCGCTGGTCATGGTAACTGTGATCTGTTGTTTACATGTGTTTGCCATGTTTCCCCTCAGTACAATTGCTGTGTTTTCCCCTCTCCATGTTCTGTGTTCTGGGAACAAGCTGCCAAGTCTAAGCAAGGTTGGAAGGGAAGGGGAGGGAAGGCGCTCCTGCTTCCTGCAAGGGAGACATCTACATAAGTTGTTTGAAATTCTTGTATCTGACAGATTTGCCTTTGCTCTCCCGTTTATTTATATCCCTATGGATTCATGTATATTCGTTTTATCATTTAAAGCGGTAGCGCAGCACTGTGTGATTTATTTTATAGTTCAAAGTCTTCTAGTTTTCAGCACTAAAGGTTCCTTCAGTTTGGAACTACACTGTGTCCCATTTGCATAATCTCATCTTTTAATTTTTTTTTCATCATTTCCTTATTATATTCCGGCACTTCAGGATGCTTCTTCAGGTTCTCTTGGATTCTCCCTACACTATCTTTAAAATCAGTCATTTTGCAAAGCCTTTTTAAAGTTTTATTTTTGACCCCACCATCACCACCATCAACATTGCTATCTTTTGTGTTTGTGTGTGTGTGTGTGTGTGTGTGTGATCTCATACATGCCATTGTACATACCACAGCATACATGCAGAGGTCAGAAGACAACCTTTGGAAATCAGCTTTCTCCTTTCACCACGTATTCTGGGAACTGAACTCACATTGTGAGTATGATTCAGAATTTTTACCAACTGAGTCATCTTATGTTTCTTCCTCCCACCCTTTAAACGGAAAAATGGCATTATAACACCTTCGCTCCAGATGGCACAGAAACTCTCCCAGTTAAGAGTTACAGGTCCACCAGGTCAAAAGGGAAGATGCTGAAGGCTTAATGAGACCGGGTAAAGATAGTATTTTAGTTATTTTTCTGTTGCTGCAATGGCATACCGTGACAAAAGCAACTTCGGGGAAACAGGGGTTTGGACTGTAGTCTACCATGCCATGGAGGCCTGGCGGCCAGCAGAGAAAACACAGTGGCAGAGTAGGAGGCTGGGTGGTGACATGGCATCCACACTCCATATGTAGAGTATGAAGAGGGGGGGGGGCCAGGATGAAAAGCCTTAAGCCCCACCCCCACTGGCCAGCTTCATCCAGGGTGGTTCCACAACCTTCTCAAACAGCAGCATTAGCTGGGGGTCAAGTGTTCAGATACCTGAGCCTATGGCCATATTTCACTTTCAAACCATGATAGATGGAATTAAAAAAAAAAAAAGCCACTGGTTGAGGAATGTTATGATGAATATTTGGAAAATGCAACCACTATCGGCACCAGAGCAGATGTCTCGATGAGAGAATGAAGTCTGGGGTGAGAGTCAGGAGGCCAGGAGTCGTCTATGTGGCTGTGTGTGTAAAGAGTGTTCCAGGCGCAGTAACAGTTACTGCATAGCATGTGTGTGATACCACACCTAACCTTCTCGAGGAACAGAAAAGGCAGCAGTTTAGCCAGTGGAAGGAGTGACACGGAGAGATGGGGATGGAGAGGTAAAGGATGAGGGTGGATTATACAAGGCCTGGAGGACACTGACGGTTTGGATGACGAGCCGTTGCAAGATAGAGACTGGGCTGTGGTGCAGGGCTCTTCTTTGTGTCCTAGAGTCGGCCAGGCTGCTGCTACCTCCATGGTGCCTGGCTACCTTTCCTGCCTGGACAGTTCCTGTTGCTGTCCCTGGAGCACTGCAGGCACTCAGCTTGAGTGGCAGTGTCAGGCAGGAGCAGTGTGTCTTGCCCAGTGTCAGGGAGCTGGGCGTGTCCATGACTACAGCCAGCATGGGTGATTAGCCCAGAGTCCTAGGTGTCTGCTTTAGCGCAGGCTCCCAGAGTCAGGTCCACATTGATAAAAAGCTGCATGATTCCCCAGGAGAATGATGACAGTTTTCTAGTCAAGATTGAGCAAGGACGTCAATGAAGCCTCCGTCCACAGCTTGCACCTCAAGCTCCCCAGAGAACCTGGAGCTCAGCAATTTGACAAGACTAGCTAGCCAGGGAGCCTTGTCTCAGCATTGCTTTACAGACATGTACCACCGTGCTGGGGCCTTTTATGTGGATGCTGGGGATCTACACTAAGACTTTCGTGGTTATGCAACAAGTGCTTTACCTGTTGAACCATCACTCCAGCCTCTCAAATTAACTGCTGCTATCAAAAGAATCCATGACCTCCATATGATTAAGTCAAACATGCAGTGCTTGGCTCACTGAATTCATTGACACCATGTCTTAAAAAAAAAAAAAGGTGGAGCGTGATTGAAGAAGACACTCAGTGTTGACCTCATCCTCCAGGATGTGCACACATACCTGCATGGGCGTCAGCCCCTGAACATGCGAACACACACATCACACACACACACATCACACACACACACACACACACACACACACACACACACACACCTAAAGTTAAAAAATAGATTAAAGGCATGTTAAAGACATGTAGGTAAGTGGAACCAAAAGAGTAAAAGGCTGAGTGTAGTGGTTTAAAATGGAAAATGTGAGGTAAGGAATTGGACGTAGTAAAACTTGTTCTTTGACAAATTTTGCTCCACAAAGGAGTAAGAGAAATGATGTGATCAAAAGGAGAGGGAAATGCGCTTAAGAAAATTTTGATGCATGTCCATGGCATAAGTCATTAAAAGTTAAAGGCTTAGGAGAAAGATAGCAGATAATTAGAGCAATGTCTTTGTCTAGGTGACAGAACCTGGGTCAGTCCCCTAAATCAGTGGTTCTCAACCTGTGGGTCAGGACCCCTTTGGGGTTCATGTATCAGATGTCCTGCATATCAGATATTATTCGTATAGTAGCAAAATTACAGTAATGAAGTAGCAATAAAATAATTGTATGGTTGGAGGTCACCACGACATGAAGAACTGTAATAAAGGGTCACAGGGTCAGAAAGGTTTTGAACCACTGCCCTCACTCCATCAAGAAGGCAGAATGCATAGACGTAGATCTGCAGGCAAGTCCATCAATGGTGATGACCCACTGAAATCCCCTTCTGGCCGAGTCAATTAGGTTTGGTGAAGCAGGAAAGAAGATCTCAGCTGGTCGCAATAGTGGAAGAGGGCATTTTGGCTGTGTAAGAAATGAGTGTGAAGGGACAATGAGCAGCATCATGAGGTTAATGAGGGTCCTTGTAAAGTGAGGTCATTAATTGACTGCTTCTCCCCGCCCACCATCAAGAACGGTGCTGACTAGACAGAGATGGTTTCACAGAGTGCAGCGAACTGGTAAATGGGAAACAGATGAAGATATAGGAGACTGTAACACGATTAAAGCTGGGTGGGGGATGATGAGGGTATACCAAGTGGTCCAGAGTGGGGGGCAATGGAAACTTTGTGACACTATAGACTTGAACGGTTAACACACATATGGTTGTGAACAACCCTGCTCACTAGGGGAACTGAGCTTTAGCAGCACGCCCACCAGATTACCAGTCCCAGTTCCCTGAGGCTGGGGAATGGCCTACTAAAGCGCTAAGTTTGGAATGAAGAAAAAGATAAAAATACTTCCTCCACCAATAAGAACCAATAACTAGACAAGGTTGTAGCCAAAGTTTTGTTTGTTTGTTTTTTCAAGTGCAATAATGAGATTCATGGTTTTGGGCTGTGGATATAGCTTGGTGGTGGTCTACGTGTCTGGCACACCCAAAGCCCTGGAAACAATCCCCGGCACCACAGGGCCTCCTGTTTTCCTTTCTTTTTTAGCACCAGAGAAAGCTTCCAGCATCATATTAAGGCAAAACATTTAGTTTAAAACTGTCTTATTTTTGTCCCAGGTGGGGTGTTGTTAACACCCTTTGCCCAAAATTTGCTTAGAAATTGATAAATGTTGCAACACCCAACTAAGAGGATAAAGAGATTCATTCTTCACACTTGAAGAACCATAGGGTAGGTATCCAAACCAGGCTGAACATGACTGAGTGGGCGGGGCTGGGCTGTGGGAAAGGCAGAATGAAGTAGGCTTGTTTTCTGGAAGCAACAGATAGAATGCACTTATGTTCTCACAGGCTTGGCCATGTGTAGGGTCAAAATGGGGAGGAGGGTTGGAACCTAAAGCTGTTAGTGGTCAGGCATAAAAAAAGTGGAATGCGCCCAGGGGAGATGGCTCAAGGGGTAAAGGAGCTTGCTGCCAAGTCGACGACTTAAGTTCGAGGCCCAGGGCCTAAGTAGGTGGTAAGACAGACCTGACCCCACTAACTTGTCCTCTGGCCTACACATGTCCTCTCTTAGCAGGCATGCACTCTTGCCCCTGCTCACACACACAAAGAAAATAAAATAAAATGGAATCAGTCTTTATCACAAGTTATGTGTGTGCTACAAATCTATTGTACAACTAATTAAAATCTTCAGCTTTGGAGTTGGGCTGGGATTTAAATCCTGTGCCCTTAACCCTGTGGTCCTTATTAGCTATTTGACCCTCTGGAAATTACCTAGTGCTCCATTCTGTGAGCTTGACCTGCAGGCTGCAGGGGATCAGAACAGCATTATTTTAAACCTGCCTCTTCTCTTTATGGCTCTTGTCTCCTGTATTAAAAACTCTCATTGGAGTGGAATTCTGTGATTGTGTAGAGTACCTGAGAAATGAAATTTTTACTTTTCTCAAATCTCAACTAATCTAAGAAAATAACAACAACAACAACAACAACAACAACAAAATCCAATACTTGTATTCGTTATTGGTAACCAGATTTTAGCATATTTAGGACAAATTTTGTTTGTTTCTACCTTTTCTACTGTTAATTTTATGACATCTAAATCACCAAATACATATTTCCAATGAAATATCTGAATTGAGATATACTTGAAGTATAAACGTTATATTTTGAACACTTAGTTTGTAAACAAATTTTATTAAAATATCTCACTGATTAAAATTTCTGTGGTTTCTTTTTTGGGGGGTTAGGGGGAATGAGATGGTACCCTGTAGCACAGATTGGTCTTGAACACACTATGTAGCTGAAGTTAGCATTGGGTTCCTGGTCCCCTCCACCCGTCTCCCGAGAGATGAAATAACAGGTGTGCCATCAAACCTAGCTTGGGTTGCAATATTTTCAATACTCTAGGTCAAGACATACTATTCAAATTAGTACCTTCTTTTTGGTCTTAGAAACGAGACTATCCAAACACTTCAGTTATGTGCCTGGCTTGTGTCACCATAATAGGTAATTTGGGCACAAAGAGGCCATCTCAGGCCTGGCTGTCATGCCAGCTGTCTTCTCCTGTCTAATTTTGGTGGCAGCTGGCTGGAAGGAGGAAGAGAGGTGGTGGAAAGGGATGAACATTCTTTCTGCCCAGCAGAAAGCTGTGGCGAAGACAGCGTCCGTCCACGGCAAGTTCTTTAGCTCACAGGTGGTTTCTTGTGCAGGTGGTTATTTCTGCTACATTCCAGGCAGCCTGTGCTTTTTGGAGAGGTTAAAAAAAAATGTCATGTCAGTAACCCAGGTGAACCATTCAAAGGCAGCTTTTGCAATTGTCAGGAGTTAGGGGTCATGGCTTAGGGTCTGCTCAACACAGCCTCCTCGTGGCATGAAGGGGGGTGGCTGATTAAAACACTGTGGGCTTCTTGCAAGTAGGCTGCGTTGTCTTCCTCTCCACTAGGCACTTCCAAAGGATGCCAAGGGTGTCAGAAAGAACAGTTAAATGTTTCATCTGCAAATGAAATACAAACCAAGAAATGAGCAAAAAGAAGCACTCAGAAAACAGAAGTTAGCTTCCCTACCTCACACACCGCATTATAGTAACTGCATTCCCTGACCCTGGTTGAACAAAAAAAAAAAAAAACAACATTAAAAACAAGCCAGTCAAATATTTACATGCAGAATCAGCCCTGGCAGCAAATTCAAAGATGACTATTAAAGCCCGCAGAAGTTGCTTCTGTATCGGGGGCTTTGAGACTCCGGGCCTCAATTAACCTTTCCAAATAGGAACTGACAGCTTTGGATGGAAAATATGGGGTGACTAAAATGTTTTTGAAGAATGTTTGACTACAAAGTAAACAGCCCGAATAAAAATATTAAATCGGATGCTGCCTCCACATTCCATAAAGCTGAACACACAGCAAAAATGCACTGTATACTTGAAAGAGATCGCAAAACAAGCCGGGCTTAGCCAAACTACATGGAATTGGTTGTGTTAGAATAAGACAGACAGATTTTTTTTTCTAGTTATTTTAGGTCTTGACATGATGCTGCTACACTGACATTAAAGGCATAACTTCAGCGATCCTTATCTTGCAAGCCTTCTTGTTATTTCTGGAGCCAAAGCAATGCATGAGAAAATATTTAGTAGATGTATTACTCACTTTGAAGGAGGAAGCTCTTTTGGTGGTCAAACTATTTGTGTGTGTGTGTGTGTGTGTGTGTGTGCATGCAGAACAATACACTACATATTCTTCAGATTCAGTATTTCATTATAATGGAAGCAGAAGAAAGGTGACCTTAGGGAATTCATAGCATCGTAATCAGAATGCTACAAGACAACACATACAAATGCTAAATGTCAGGGGTGCATGTCTACAAGTCAGTGTTTCATCGTCAGTGTCCAGAGGTTCCATTATGCAGCCCATGTTTATCATTGGAATGCTGGTATGTGTCTGTGAGGAGTTCAACGCTGTGTCTCTGAGAATCTAGTTAATCAGAGAGGCCTTTCGTATCAGCCAGCTGTAGAAGAGCCTTTGTTATATTTTAAAGGCATGTCAGTAAGTCTGAATTGGTGAGCCTCGTTTCTCTCTCTCGGCTATGGGATTTCTCTGCTGAGTATTCTTTCACTCTGAATTCTCATGCTTCTTGGACTTAATCCTGCCAATGCTCTGGCTTAGGACATTTAGAACAGTATTTTAATCATTCCTGTATCAGCCTCAGATACAGGAATTGTGCCTGATTCCCCTTCTATATGGTATAGTTCTTGCAAAAGATAGAGGCACCGAGCACATTTCCCAAACACAATTAAAGGTCCCGCCTCGAGGTTTCAGTATAAGATGACAGCTTGTTGCTTTTGGGCTGTGAATCAAGTGGGTTCTGCATTGTTGCTCTGGCGTGCCTTTCAGCTTGCCCTCTAGGACTGAAGGGCACTTTAAGCCCTTCAGTTTAGCCTGCTTCCACCACCTGCTTCCTCTTGCCGTAGGGGAGAAATGCTTCCCTGGTCATGTTCCTCTCTTACCTTACGTGGACTGCACAGAAGAGTGGTGCAGGCCGTGGGTGAAATCGTTGCTTCACTGGACGGTCTCCTGGGGACTGAAGCAGCTTTTTCAGAATGGTTGATAAAAATTATCATCACCTGTTACACAGCACATTCATCCTTTCTCTGTTTCTTTCTTTCTTTTTTTTTTTTTTTTAAGACAGGGTTTCTCCATGTAGCCTTGCCTGTCTTGGACTCTGTTTGTAGAGCAAGGTGGCCTCGAACTCACAGAGAACAGCCTTTCTCTGGTTCCCTAAACTGGGATTACAGGTGTACACCACCATGCCTGGCTTAATTCTTTCTTTCTCACACACATATTTTGTTCCCTTACCCTCAGATGGCTTGGTCGATAAGGTTGAGTCATGTCTTTAAGGCTTCACATACATGGATTTCTTTTTTTCTTATCCCTCTTTACATACAGTGGACCATTTCCAACTTGATCAAACTTGCTATAATTAGCAGGGTATAAAACCACACATGTGGACAGTGCCGAAGTTTTGGCTAGATGTGAGAGGTCATACTTGCACAGAGCAAAGCCTTCTTCTAAACATAGACACTAGAATTTAACCTAGAAAAAAGGGATAAGAGATTTCCTTTCATTACACACGTCTCTAATAAAAAGCTTGGATCTGAAATAAAAACTGAAGCTCCTTATACTTAGAAGCGTTTTATAATAACTATAATGTAAAATCTCCCCCCAAAATGTTTCTGATAAAAGCAATTTCCCACAAAGGGAAAATGGGAAAAGCTGTTTCCTTAATAACGCTATTAGCACTTTTAGTTATATCTTCAACTATATTCACAGTCCCATAATAAATTTCAAAAGAGCTTTGAGTTTTAAATATTTATCATTTGATAATAATAATTTTTACTGTGTGTGTCATGACGTGTATAGAGGTCAAAGAATGAGGAGTTCTCTTCCTCCACCTTATATAGGCTCCAGGGATTCAACTCAGGTCACCTGGTGTGGGTAGCAGGTGTCTTCACCCACTGAAACATTTTGCTGCCCCGAAAGCTTTTTATTTTATGCGTGAGAATAGTGGCTCATGTCTTTGCTAGAGATCCAATTGTGAACTGCTCATGTCACCTGCTTTCTCACTCCTCTGGGCTGGAAACACATGATGGTGTGCAAAACATAAATGGAGTAATTCAGTCACTGTTATTTGCATCCATTAATCTTTCAGGGAAGAAAGCTGAAATTGCTTATGAAGGTGGTCTGCTATTTATAGGTCTTCCAGTCCCCAGGCAGTCATGAGCCAGCGCAGTTTCCTGATGTACTAAATGTAATTTCTTATCTACAGCCACCCCACACTACAGCCACCCCACACCTACAACACCCCACGCCACAGCCACCACCCCACACCTACAACCACACACACTCTTACAACCACTGCCATGTGCACAACGAATTGCTGTGCATCTCTCTCACTCGACACTGCTGAGAAGGGGCACCAGGGACTCCAGGGCACACCTTTCAAATGTGCTCTTCCTGTGGGTCAGAAACATTGGGATTTCAGCAGTGGCCCCTGTTATAAAATTGGAAACTCAATTCCTGGGATGTCCCGTGTTTGGACAGTGGGCACAGCTTGTGCTTGTTCCCCATCACTATATCAATGCCTTCTCCAGCAGCAGCTACCATGCCATCCCTGATTTTCTCACTTGCTGTCCCTGGGATTGCAGGAATATTAATTTGAGTGCCCCATTATTGTAAAAAAATATTCCTTCCTCATAAATTTATGGGTATGTCAGCCACATATGGTTTCAACTTTCTTGTTTGTCCTTCGGTCCCACACATTTAATCCGCTGGATACTTTGTCTTATTTGTGATAATTCACTGATTCCTATAAACTGTATAAACCATCTGAAGAGGCCAGTCTGGATTCCAAGACTTTTGGGAAAGTATACTGACATCAGCTCATTTATCCACCAAATCTTCTATTTTAACCCCATTTATTTGTACCACTAATTTGGGTCTCTGATTGTTAACCTCTGTGTGCAAGAACTCAAGTCTTCTTGTTTTCCCCAAAGCAGCTCTTCTTTTTACTGGAGCAGCCTTGCCCTTGATGTAAGGGAACAGTAACAACTGAGCAAGTCTATCCCCTGCCTTAATTTGCTACTCCTTTTTCACATACGCCATAATTTTAATTGTTTTCTTGCAATCACCATTTATGATACCTGGACACACAATAAGTCCTTGAGAAGTTAATCCACTTTCCCAGGATTATTCCTACTGTCCCTGAAGGTAAAGGACCATACACACTAACACAGAGCACACACAGACACATACACACACAAACACACCGAGGGAGGCAGACAAAGACAATGAAGAAACTGATGGATAGGAGTAACCAAAACTTTTTAGATTAAAGTGACTTAGAAATTGCCTTTAGAGGCAAAAAGAGAAAAAAAGAAAATCAATTAAACATTCTCTCTTCTGGAGTACAAAAGTTTTTTTTTTTTTTAGATCTCATTTCAATTAAGTATATAGTCTTTATATATTGATCATATTTACTAATAATCATGAACTTTAAATTTTACCTATCAAGTGATAAATGCCATTTGCTTTTAGTTATAGGGTATGTTGTAGAAGCCAATTTTAGAATTGGTGGATTGCATGCTTAAAATTTATTGTTTACTATTTTTAAGTGTGTGTGTGTGTATGTGTGTGTCCAAAAGGTCAGAGGTGTCATGACTTCCTGGAGCTGAAGTTATAGGTATCTGTGGTCTGCCTGATGTGAATGCTCGAAATAAAAATTCCGGTCTCCTGAAAGAGCAGTGCGTGCTCTTAACTGCTGAGCCATCACTCCAGCCCCACTGAAGCTTTAAATATGGACTTGGACTTTAAAAGCAAGGAAACAATGTTTTCATTTAACCGACTAACTTTAAAATTGAGAGATTTTAATCTTGCTATTAGCACAGGTTTCAGGTTAGTTTATAAACACTGTTAACTGCAAACAGCTAAGTTTAATAACCTATGTTTTTCTTCTGTACACTTTTTTTTTTCCCTTGAGACAGAGTTTCTCTGTGTAGCCTTGGCTGTGCTGGACTCACTTTGTCGGAGAGACTGGCCTCGAACTCACAGAGATCCACCTGTCTTGAGTCCTTGAGTGCTGGGATCACAGGCGCGCACCACCCAGCCCAGCTTTCTGTACATCTTTTGAAAGAGCACTAGAGACACTTCCATCTTTTTAGGAGTTTTTTTTTTTTTTTTAAATTTTATTTTATTAATTACACTTTATTAACTTTGTATCTCCCCATAAGCCTTTCCCTCCTCCCCTCTTGGTCCCATCCTCCCTCCCCCTTCTTCACGCATGCCTCTCCCCAAGTCCACTGATAGGGGAAGTCCTCCTCTCCTTCCTTCTGATCTTAGTCTATCAGATCTCATCAGGAGTGGCAGCATTGTCATCTTCTGTGGCCTGGTAAAGCTGCTCTCCCCTCAGGGGGAGGTGATCAAAGAGCAGGCCAATCAGTTCATGTCAGAGGCAGTCCCTCTTCCCATTACTATGGAACCCACTTGGACACTGAACTACCATGGGCTACCTCTGTGCAGGGGTTCTAGGTTATATCCATGCTTGGTACTTGGTTGGAGTATGAGTCTCTGAGAAGACCCCTGTGTTCAAATTTTCTGGTTCTGTTGCTCTCCTTGTGGAATTCCTGTCCTCTCCAGATCTTACTATTTCCCACTTCTTACATAAGATTCCAGGCACTCTGCCCAACAGTTGGCCATAAGTCTCAGCGTCTGCTTTGATAGTCTGCAGGGCAGAGCCTTTCAGAGGCCCTCTGTGGCAGGTTCCTAGGTTGTTTCCTGTTTTCTTCTTCTGATGTCCATCCTCTTTGCCTTTCGGGATGGGGATTGAGCGTTTTAGTCAGGGTCCTCTCTCTTGATTAGTTTCTTTAGATGTACGGATTTTAGTAGGTTTATCCTATGTTATAGAGACACTTTCATTTTTTAAAATAGCATCTTAGGTGAGCAAACTGAATTTCTGGCACTAAGCATCTCTCCAAGTGAATTTACCATTTACCTTCAGTGCTCATTTCTGCATTTGGGGACTACCAGTCTCAGTGTTTCTGAGTTCTCAAACTTTCATTGCATATTTGAATCAGTTGGGAATTTTAAAAAAGTTCCCAATGCTCTGGACACAGCATTGACCATTGGAGGTAATTTTAAAATTGGCGGAGTAGTGACATATTTCATCATTATTATGAGAATAAGATGTGACCAGGGACAAAGTAACTAAACCTGGGTAACTGATCCAACACATCAGTGCATCTTGTGGTATTCGGCTACAGGATAAATGGGAAAACCTGACTGGGTCATTGGCACACTCATTGGCTCTCCACTCCCCAGATGTGCAACACAAAAGCGACTCCATTTTAAAGAAAAGTTCCTTCTGTTGACTAAGTATGCACTGAAGTGGAAACAGAAGCAAGTTCTATTTCTCTGATGAATCTCCTTGGTAGTCTTCCTAATGCTGTGTTTATGACCCAGGGGGAACCTGCAAATTCCTTGCAGCTCAACCTTTTTATTTCAATTAAATCAAGGGAGGCAGGAACAGCTCGATCCTCACAGGGCTCGGTTGCTGCTGAACGTGCAGTGCCATTGTATACTCTTCTTATAATCATTAAAGTGCTCTCCTGTCTCTACTTCCATGTGACCATCAAAGGGCAGGGGCTGGACTATGTCCCTGCTGAGTAAACTGGGGGCTCAAAGCATTGTTAGAGCAAGACTGAACTGAGGCCTGAAGCAGGTCTATGGACCGCTGGGTAAACCTCCTCTCTCACATCGCAGAGCCTTGGCACAGGCGGAAGGAGTCTCCCCCAGCAGAAGCTTCTGTTTTGAGTGATGCTGGGGCCGTGATGTTGTAAAGTGCTCTACCTTAGGGAGAGTTTTCCAGTCCTTATTTTTCTAAGGAAGGTTTTGTTATGTGTATCAGGATAGCGAAGACCTCTGTTTTTCCTGC